>NC_056731.1:381208526-381222533 GCF_019279795.1 Protopterus annectens
CATTATCCAGTTGCAAACACGCCCCATTTTTTTCCCCTTGTAAAGCATATATTAAGCACATGTAACCATGGATATGCACTTTCCTGCTATCTCTGTGTCTAGCTTGGTGCACATGAGCATCCTGAGTCAATGTAGTGATTGCATTATGTACATTGACAACCACTTAATTCTGAAACAGATGAATACAGTATGTGAGAGATGTAGTTACACAATGACATTGGAGGCAAGTCTGTCACATACAGACATAAATAATGTCAAACAGGTTTGTCAATGACACACACACTCAATGCACTTACAAAGGACCAGACACATAGAACCTCATATGTGAAGGAGCTCAGTTTTGAGGATTTAAACCAAGAGATGAAAGGTTAATATTGGTGGCACAAGATTGTGTACTATATACACTTTGGTTTACAAAGTCCATTGAGCATGTGGGAGAAACATACAAATGTAGGTTTTGCAAAACAGAATTGGAAACAGTTGCACACCTCATTGCTGGTTGTGACATACTAATGGCAGAAGGACTGTATATTGAAATGCATAATAATGTGGGGAGATTTTTGAACTGGGGATTGTGCAAACATTATGGTATTGAAGTGGCTGAAAAACACTGGAAACATGAGCCACAAAGCATCATAGAAAATAATGAAATCTACATCACATGGGATTATCCATTACCAACAGTTCAAAAGATAGAAGTTAGAAAACCGGATAAAGTGGTCCAAGAAAAGAAGACAAAAGTAGCATTGATCATTGAAATCACCACACCCAGTGACTACAGTGTCTTGTGTACAGAGAGACACAAAGTTATAAAATATCAGGATTTGCACGCAGAAATGAAAGAGCAATGTGGAAGAAAGATACCCAGATAGTTCCAAGAGTATTAGGAGCAACGGATCTTATATAAAAGATTCTACAACCATATTTAGATATGCTACCAATATGTGTAACTCCATACGAACTGCAGGAGGAGTCATTACCTGGAACATTGCGAGTGCTGTGAAGAGCACTTTTGGCTGACATCAAAGAGTAAAACAATACTAATTTCATGAACTTTAATTGTACTTTGACTTGGGAATGGGGTCCAGTCCTGTCATGGTATTAAAACCCCAAAAATTTGGAGAAATTAAAAAAGTAGTATCCAAAATGCAACCTATGAATTGAAGAGCCTGAGTTGGAAGCAAATAAGGTTTCATTCTTAGTTCAAGGGATGAGATTAGACTGAGCAGAAACTTTTTTTTCTGTAAATTAGGTTATTCTGTGAAGGAGCAGGAAGAACACAGTTATCTACATATTGGAATATCTTGGTGCCCTGCAGTTTCTATAAACTGCAGTTTCTGATATGCTCTTGATGGACAACCTGAGGGCTGAGATCTGACTGAAAGAATGGGTCCTGAACTGGTATTGGCTATCTCTGTTCAGCACATTCTGTTAATCAAGGAAAGATGGACTGTTCTGTTGTGGTGCAAAACGTGTCTTTAAGAATAGCCACATTTAAGCTGCTGAGGTTCTTTATTTTCTTTGGGACTCAAAAGAATCTGGACTGATATCCCAAGTCTGTATGATCTGGTGAGACCTTTTGGTGGTCTCTTTTGGTGAGGAGACACCTCCTTCCTTGCTGACTTTTTCTGACAGGATGGAATATCTGGCAAAGGATGTGAAAGGAGTTGAGGAGAAAAGAGAAAGGGAAATGTGTAATCTTTGGAAATTATCTTCCTTATCCAGGTTTCTCTGGATGTTTTGTAGAGGCAATCTATGAAGGGAGAATCACTCCCTAACTGTCTACAGAGTGAAAAAGTTGTTTAAGACTCCCATGGACCTCACAAAGGGCCTTTTGGTCTATGACCTTGCTGGAAACCAGACTGCGGTGTTTGCCTGTTCCAAGCTCCTTTCTGCTGCTGCTGCATCTGGTATACACTCATCTGATAGCTTCATGGGTTTATAGGTTCATAATAAGCTTCTGGATGAAGGGCCATCTAGAAGTTTAGCTGCAACAATTCTGAGTATTGAGATTAATTGTACCTACTCCAGACGTGAATTTGCAAAGCTTCAAAGAAGATACAGTGTTACATTATTTGCATGTAGAGTGAGTTTATTGCAAGAGCTGAGAATGTGCAGGATTATGAGTTTGTCATACCCGCATACGTTATTGCTCCTGCAGTAGAGGTTGAGGTTTTTGACACGAGTGTGAGACAGACTGTTGGTTTTGTGAAGGAGGTAAAAAGAGGCAGGTAATTTCATTGCTCAAAGAGCTAAACAGAGATCACCTTTCAAGAGTTTATGTAACATTGAGTATAGGAAAGGGATTTTAGTCTTTCAGAGAAGCATAGATTGTGTAGTCCAGAAACCTTACTCATCGGAAACCTTGATTCAAATTCTTCAAGTTTCCCTCTGATGTGCATACCAAAAAGCACATTGTATTCAAAGATAGATCTAACAAGGGAAGAGTATACAAGGGCTGATTTTGCATGGGACATATTGTCCTTAGAGATTGGCAGAGCAAGATGGAAGTACATTATAACCACAAACAGAGATATGTTGATCCAAACAAAGATTATTATCAACATAGGTTCATAGGTAAGTACTAGACAAGCTGCCCTTGTGAGCCATTTTAAGCCTAGCCAGTGTCCCTTTTTGTGCTCTAATTAACCTATCCCATTTGCGCAAAGATTGTGCTTATTTATCAGCTGGTTGATAATTATATATTTCCCCAAATGAGAATAACTAGGTCCATACCCTAGATTATTTGAGGGGACACATGCATGGGATAAAGAATTTAGGAGCTGCCTCTGTCCATTAGTAGTACAGGGGGCAGTCCTGGGGTAAATGTTCCATTTCCCATCTATAGATCCAAGTTTTGCTTGAATATAGACAAGGATGAACTTTGTTTTATGTGTTTGGTAATCTGTTCCAGAGTAGCGGTATTCTCTGCAAGACATACATGTCCCTCTAAACCATTCTGTTGATGTTGCAGAAGAGGTTTATATTCCTAGACTATTTCTGATGCCATTTAACTTGCTGATATGCAGTAAATCCTGCAGTATTGGGTTGGAGAATACCTTGTATGCCAGACACAGGTAATCTCTTAAAAGTCTGTAGGATACTGAGTATAGTGACAGAGCTTTGAGTTGGTCCATGTAGGGCATGTTGTTTAGGCCTTGCATCCTTTTAGTAAGGTATCTCACTGGGCGTTCCAGTTGTTGCATGTGTCTGGACAGATACATGCCAAAGGGGGCATTATATTCAATGACTGGTCTAATGAGGGCTGAGTAAAGGGGGAGAATGACATCCCTATATCTTGGCACAATCCCATTGTCTATAAGCTGTGCAATATAGGACTTATAAGAATGGACATATGCTGGTCTGGGCGATGCAGTGGTGCAGCAGTAGCATTGTTGCCTCATACCAAGAGATTCTCCAGTTCGATTCTCGGCTGGAGTCTGCATGTCCTTCCTGCATTCATATGGGTTTCCTCCCATGTTACAAAGACATGCATCTGGAGTGTTTCTCCCTAGGCTTCTGCTGAAAATTGGCTTTGTTCCAAGTCAGACATTCTTGGTTAAAAAATGTTAAATAAATAAAAAGTTAGGTCACTGTCCCCATAAGATCCCAAACCCTGTAAAACAGGTTCAACTCTCAGGGACATATTGTTAATGTGGTAGTTCTCTGGGATAGATAACTTCCCAAAGGATTCAATAATGCATTTTTTGGAATTTAATTTCAGTCCATGATTTTGACACCAGTTATTTATTTGTCTAGATAAAATCACTTTTGATAGCAGATCTAAGAAACTGTCTCTCTGATACCTTCCCTGTGGAAGGAATGAAGACACCTTGTTGAAGTTTCAAGTAGTTTATTCAGTTAAGTAGGTAGATGGACAAGTGTTCTTGGCAACTTTATTTCTCCCACAGGGCAGATGTCAGAGAGAAACAGTCTATTAGAGCTGCTAGCTAAAGTGATTTTTATCTGGAAAAATACTTTGTACTCTGTTTCTTGTTAGTCCTGTCACCCTTTGGGTCACAGTTGGGATATCAGACTTCACTTGAGCCACCTGGAGTACCTCTGTTTTCAGTTATTTGGGTACATAGATATCCAAGTCTTATATGATAATTGTGTCTGCTCTGAGAGGGATACTAGAACTGTGGTAAC
Organism: Protopterus annectens; assembly: GCF_019279795.1. Classification (NCBI taxonomy): domain Eukaryota; kingdom Metazoa; phylum Chordata; order Ceratodontiformes; family Protopteridae; genus Protopterus; species Protopterus annectens. Next base: position 381,212,676 of record NC_056731.1, read on the forward strand.
TGGATGGTAAATACAAAATTAAGGGTCTCAGCTGTGTGGTTATTCTACCTGATACACCACTGAAGCATCCTAGCAAAGGTATGCTGATGATGATGAGATTTCACACACAGAGCAAAGAAGGCCTATCCACCCTCTTTCATGTCTTTAATGTACTCGGAGAGTTCAGGTTTCCAGTTCAGACTAAGAGGGACCTTTGTCTGGCAGTTGGTGCAGAGGATTAAGGAGTTGTTATCAAGCTGTTTCTTGTAGTCCAGTGGTCCAAAGTTTGCTTTTATCAGCCTCTGTTGCCTAACTGTGTGATGTTGGGAAAGTCACTTAACCAGATGGCACTCATGGGCTGAGTCTGAAAAAGGTCCAGGGAGATCAGTGCTCTACCCAGGTAACCAAATAAAAAATAAAAATAAAATACAAAATAGTAAGCATATCCAGAGAGGTCACTCTGGTATCTGAAATGAATGGAGTTATATGCAGCCCTTAGTGTCAGTGCATGACCATGTTGGATGCTGCTGCTGCTATGGCTGCATGGCTAGCTATGTGGACTATGACATATAGATTAGAGAAAGTAGGTCCATTATTTCAAACTGTATCCTTTAATAGACATCTGGCAACTGTTTTACATAGTGCATACCGCATTCCATATGTCAAATCCCTCTGTTAAGATATCATGTGGGTTAGGTACCAGGTGGGTGCATCCTGGTTTCCCAGTGAACATGTCCCCAGACTCCTGTAACACTGCTCGGATTTCTCAAACCTGGGTAATAGATAGCTGCTGTGACATTGCTACCCCTTCCACTGAGGTGTCAGTCCGAGCCTCACTGAGGAGATCAGTCACCAGAGCCCCCTCAGACTCCTCTTGCCATCCACTGCAAATGCTCAGCACAAGGGCCTCCCTATCCCCCCCAACACAAATAACACTAATACAAGCTTTACCCTCAAAACAGTTTCCACCACTTCAATCAAAAGCATGCTCTCCAAACTAAAAACCTCACCAACAGCAGCCGACCTACTCCCCAGCTATTTCTTGAAACTCACAGCAGATGCTATTGCTATCCCAGTCTCCACTCTCATAAACAGATCAATTGTTGAAAACTATGTGCCCAAACTCTGGAAAATATCCTATGTTACACCCATACATAAAGGTGGGACCTCCACTGAACTTAATAAATACAGGCCCATTGCTTTACTTTCCCCCCTGGCCAAAAGCTTAGAAAAATGCATCCATACCCAGATGCTAAAATATCTCCTAGACAGCAACATCCTGTCACCTACTCAGCATGGTTTCAGACCTGCCTATAGTACCACTACAGCCCTCCTCTGCTTCACAGACACAGCAAACTGTCTCAAAAATGAAGGCCTGCAGGTGTCGACTCTTTTTTTGGATATGTCCAAAGCATTTGACACAGTCTTGCACCAAATCCTGCTAAACAAACTAAACCAATATCACCTATCAAATTCCACTGTTACCTGGTTCCAAAGCTACTTAACTGACAGGTACCAAGCTGTGAAATGGGAAAATTCTCTCTCTCCTCAGCTGCCCATAACTATAGGAGTCTCACAAGGTTCTCTCTTTAGACCATTACTATTCACAATCTTCACAAATGACCTCCATACCTCCACACAGCATGTATCTATCATTCAGTATGCAGATGACACTACCTTAATCTGTGCTGCACAAAACATTCCCACCCTCCTACAAGCAACTCAACTAGCATTCTCTGACATTGAAAACTACCTTACCAAAGCCCAACTTATCCTCAATCCAAAGAAAACTCAGCTTATGATTATAACCAGTTCTAACAAAAACACTGATAACAGTCAATTCACTATCTACTCCACAAATGCTACTCCAATCGCTCCAAGTGGCACAGGCTAAGCTATTGGGAATAACCATAGACTCCCACCTAAAATTTGATAGTCATCTCAACTTAACTATTAAAAAAGTACATGCCAAACTGGGATCACTCTACCGTATCAAACCATTTCTAACCAACAAAACAAGATCAGCCATTGCTCGCTCCCAACTTCTATCCACCCTACTCTATGCATCTCCCATTCTGACTAATCTCAACAAAGCTGAAGTAAGCAAAATGGAAGCCTGCTATAACAGAATTGCCAGCTTTGCTGCAAATTTCTCATATAGAACTCATCACTGTACTGCTTTGAGACAACTCCACTGGCTTGAACTGCCCAACCTCCTAACCTACAATCAGCTCTGCCTCTGTCATTCAATCTATTACCTCCCCAATAAGTGTCCTGCCCTCAAAAACCTAGCACATTATCACTCAGCCAAAAGGCCTCTTAGGACATCAAACTATTACTAGAAGTCACCAACAGCTACAATAGCTTTGGAGATGCACTATATAGTAGTTCAGTGGCTAAAAAATGGAACTCTTTCCCCACTAGCATTCAAAACACATCATCCAAATCCTCCTTTAAAGACCTCATCGGGCAACATCTCAAGCAAAGTTGGCAGTGCCATAATTGCTCCCCAGGCTAGTGAAAGCGGATAAGGTACAAATAGTAAACCTAGAGTACTTGATAATAATTTTCAGTCTTACTCACAAACACTGGCTAATCTACAATGTATGTACTGTACCTGTGTACTATGTATGTATTCTACCTATGTTCCAAATTTCAGCTGTACACCACAAATCTATTAATTACCTTTATTTTTAAATTAATATTTTTTAGTTTGTTCTCTCCACTGTAACTGTTGTGCTGCATACCACTGTAAAAACATGTATTTTGTAATTTGTGTGTATACTGATCATGTCTAAATAACTAAATGTATCTGTAATGTTTCTATATGGAGCTTTTCTCCCCGGGCCTCTGCTGAAAAAGGGCCTTTTTGGCTCAGTCAGACACTCCCTGTTAACAAATATAAAATAAATAAAAGAACTTAAACAAGAGGGAGTGTATAAATATTTGGGAATTGATGAAGGATCAACAATAAAACATGAGCAAATGAGAATAAAACTCATTGAAGAATATTTTAAAATACTAACCCCCAAATTCAATAAACTCTGTGCAGGAACAGTGCTATTTCTGCAAGGAGTGACCCATGTCCATTTCCATGTAGCTATAACAGCAGTGCACCTTGCATATTCATGAAGGCGCGCTGCTGCTAAGGGTAAATGGAACAGTTATGCAGAAATCTTCCAAAGGTGTGAATCCACCAAGGTTTTGTCAAATTCTGATTGGTGAAGAATGTGAGCTGCAGTCATAAAGGAGGGTCAATAGTGTTAAAGCTGTGCTTTCTTCTCTTTAAAGATGGCAGACTAAGTTTTTTTTTTCATTGTTTCTGTCTCTCGACAGCTGACCATCAGCTGCTTACCAACTCCTTTCCTCTTTCATTGGGTATAATAAGCCCTGCATATGGCCCTCCCTGGGTTCTACCTGACCATCCTTAAGGGCCTGTGAGGAGATTGAGGTTTCTGGTGCAGTCATACTGCTGACAGGGAGTATTTTATTATGCCCTAACCACTGCCCATCCTCCATGCATACTTGTTGAATGTCCAGGAAGACATGTAATGGGAATATGCTGACATTTCATCCCACCGTGGTGGTGAGTCAGTCAATGTCCCCATCTGTTCTCTCACCACCCTGCAGATTCCCTGCCTCAGCCAGGGATCACCCATGAGGTGTGTGTGCAAGCCCCCTTCCCCTAGGATGGGCACACCCATCCTTCATGCTAGTACCTCAGGTGCCGAAGCTGCTAATCATATATCAGTCATCTGGGCCTTAGTTAGGCCTTCATCCCTCTATACCATAGTTTTGTCTCAGTGGCGATGCCTAACCAGGAAAAGCCGAAAGAAGAAGACAATTTAAAGTTCCTGTCTTGGTATAGGGTACCATTACCACTACAAAATGTACTTTTCAGAATTCTCTAACTGGAGTAACATGTGATATTCACTTTCCTAGAGATTCTTCCTTTATAATGTTTTAGCATCTTTATTGTCTCCTAGGAATCAATATCTCAGTGTGGTCTTTAGTGCAGTACAGAAAACAATAATTATCTATTGTAATTATCTCTGACAAAGTTCTAGTTAGTTACACAGGCAATTACTGATGCCAAGCTTAAATGCCAATGTAGAATACAATGGAACGGATCAGTCTTCTCAAATTACAATGAACAGAACTGCTGTTCTGGGCTTTAAGAACCATAGCTGACATAGACCCTATTTAAATTATGGATAATGGAAACTTGCAAAGATTTGCATATTTAGATGAATTTCTTGCCAGTTTATTTCTCCATACATGTCCATGAGATTATAAAGATCACTGTCAGCTAGTGTGCATGGAGTGCCTTCTGTGTGGAGTCTACATGTCATCCCCGCGGTCGAGTGGCCTCCGAAAGACATGCGTGAATGGGCGTGCCTTCGCTCAAGGTTGGGCATCGGGCTGGCAACTCGGCACCATAAAAATCTACTGCCAATCATTAGCGGACCGGAGCTCTGCTGTGGCGACCCCTTACCGGGAAAAGCCGAAAAGACAAACAACAACTGACAGTTCTCTACAAACAGCATCAAATTTGTTGAACAAATTCTTACGCTTATTTTGCTTGTGTCTTAGTGTGAGACGCCTATGAAAAAGAGGATACTTTTTATGTTGAAAACAATTCTTATTTGCTTCGGAAAACTTCACAGTAGTTTCTTTTGCAGAAATTGCTAGAGTGACACGCAGTTATTGAAAGCTAAGCCAGGCCAAAGTGTTAGAAAAACATTTTATATGGCCCACCTAATCATGAAGGGATTCACATCTAGATCAGGGGAGGTCATTGTGCCTCTTTACTCATCCCTCATCAGGCCCATAATTGAGTACAATGCCCCTTTTGGGATGCACCTTACCAGACACTTGCAGCAACTGGAAAGACCCCAAAAGTACCTCACCAAGAGGATCAAAGGGCTCAAACAGATGCCATATGCTGCCCGGTTAAAGAAACTCCAGATCTACTCAGTGGCATACCGCCTGTTCAGGGGTGATCTGTGCCTGACGTATAAAGCCATGTCCAACCCAGAATTAATGGACATGCTGCACCTCAGAAAATCCAAATCCCATCTAGCTACGTGCTCGAGAGACTTGAACCTCAGCACTGAAATAAATAGGACATGCTGGAGGGACAGATTCATAACCCAGAGGCTCCCTTCACTCTGGAATAAAATTCCAGTCCAGGTTAGGCAGAGTCCCTCATTGACTCTCTTCAAGAGGAATCTTGATGAGTGGATGGGAGATCATAGGTTTAACCCGGGTATCACTTCTGTGTCACTGTTAGATAGAGGCACAGTATACTAACCTCGAAAAAGGACATAGCAAAATTAATTTAAAATGGGTGGCGAAAGCCAAACATACTCTGGCTAGGCTTATAAATGCCCTAGGGCAGATAGCCTAGTATGAACCTATGAACAGCAACACAAGTGAAAGTATATGTCCATATAAGTCACAACTTTGCATTCAGGAATGAAGCACCTAAGCCAAACAATTGATATGTTTTCAAATGTCAGCAGTATTGCATAATGCAGGTGGGTACCTGTAGACCAGTGCTGATAGTTTGTGACAAAGCTATGTATTTAATATGTGTTTTGATCATTAATTAATTAGGAATGAGCTTGGGTGGAGATGATTTTAATTAATTTTTTATAAATGCAAAGTAACACACTTTAGCCACCCAGTAGCTTTCCTAACTGAAATTGTGAGTTATTTGTAATTGTTCTACACTGGGAGAGGTACATACCTCTCAACCTGGAAACATCAAAAAACTGGACAAGGCCCATGAAAAATAGGTACAAATCTGTATGCTGATTAACATATAATTTGCATACATAATTATGTAACCCCACCCACTCCCGTGGAATTGTGGGATACCAACGTTCAAATGCAAACTGAAGAACAGATGACCAAAAATGGCACCAGAGTCCCCCCTGCAGCCATTCCAATGTACCATTATCTGGTTAATTTGCCCTATTTACCATAAACACTATAATGTGCTTACTGCTTTACTTCTACAATGTTTATTTGGATTAATTAAAAGAGTTTATTTTACATTTTATAGCAAACACTACTAGACCTCTGCTAAACAAAGCAATACAGTCTCACAATGAAAACAGACTTAGCATTATAACTTATCTGCCATTGAAACTCACATTCATTGAAACAACATTGAAACCCACAAAGAAAATGCATCTGGCCAATGGTAAGATTAGCTTTGGGCTGTTTTCAAATCATAGGCCCCTTGCACACAAAACATTACATGTGTTCTTTGATACATCTTCGGACAATATTAAATTATATTCCTTGTATAAATACAGCATACTTGCTACAGTGCTTTAAATTTGTTTTGAACACTTTGACAGTAAGCAATGAAACAAAATGCATGAACCAATATTTGATTAAACTGCCCAGTTCAGAACATTTCCATTATAAAAGTCTGAGTAATGTCTACAATCCACCAGTATCAGTAAATATGCACAATCTCTGCAGAAGTAAAGTCACATAATATTTCTACATTAAGGAGATATGTAACTAATGAAGAGGTTGCCGCTGTCAAACAACTTAATATTTCATTGTTTCATCTACAAATAACGTGCCTGTTGCCCTTGAGATATAAATTGCCTATGTCACATAGAAAAAAAAAAAGCCAGTAATATTACAACTGGGAATGGATGGCAAACTGATAACAGGTTCATAATTACTAGCCATCTCTGCCAAAGAGAACATTCTCAGGACTGCAAAGTACAACAGAGTACAGTATCAGCAATCTACATGCTGTGGGATTAGAACCCCCACAGCCTTCCACATCAAAAGTAAGTATTCTACCTGTCGTTCTACTTAGTCTACTGACAACACAAACACACTTACTATCAGCAGTACTCTACTCCTCTCCCCCTGAAGACCTATGCAGCATAAGAAATCTGGAAATAACCAAAAATTGATTGGGAAGGGGACAAAAGCCCAAACCCAGGGACACATTTTAAACATTGTTTGTATGATCTTAGAAAAGTTGCTTGCTAGTATGAAATGTTTTGTGTTACCAAGCATGGATTTCCTGAAAGGCAGGAAGACTGAAACTTAAATGGCAATGATTATTTAGTGAATTCAGTTCTCACTGGTTTTGTCAGAAAATTTTTTTTAAGAGAAACAGACCAAAAGTATGTATGAGCCAATATTCCAGACAGTCTCTCACACACACTTTCTGCTGCAGCTGTTAAACCAAAAGCAGTTTGTTAAATAAGTAAAGCACACATTGCCCTGCCTGCAAGTCAATATGTATATGAAAGCACATTTTCTCCTGCACCCTTTAAAATACAAGTAAAACAAAAGCAATTTCTCTGTTAAATAAGCACACACTTTCTTCTTGTAAGCCAAGCCAATATGTACATGACAGCACATGTTCTCCTGCAGCCGTTAAAATACAATAAAATGAAAGCAGTTTCTCTGTTAAGTAAATCACAAGCACACACTTTCTCTTCCTGTAAGCCAAGCCAAGATGTACATGAAACTGAAACCACGTTTTCTCCTGCAGCTTAAAATAAAAGCAAAACGAAAGCAGTTTCTCTGAGTAGAGAGCACAGCATCTGAGCACCATGCTTCAAAAAGTACCTGACATAAAGGAACTCATTCTGAACATGCAAGCTAGGTGATATAATGGAGACACATGGAAGTATTTTGTCAAATAAATTATGTTGGAGGACTAGAATAAACTTATTTAATGTATAGTTTACTTTAGAAAAATAATACATTTCAGGACTGCATGAAATGAATATTAGCCAGTTTTTAGAAAGAGTGGGAAAATAAACATTGATTGTGAAGGGTCTTGAGCTTGTCCATTGCATAAAGAGAAAGAGGAAACATGGTGGCTCAAGTGTTTTTTATTTACTGTCAGTCGAATACAGGAACATAATACCCTCTCCCTGGCCATCTCCCTCTGCAATTCTTACATCCACAAACTATGTCATTATGCACTTTACAATTACCACATTACTGTGTAGAAAACAATTGAAGACAAACTTTGGAAAATTACAAAAAGAGTGCAGACTAGCCCAAAAAGCCAAAGCCTTAACGCAGTTTAATGTTCAACTTAAATAAAGACAGCGTTTTCGCTACTAAAACCATGTAGCTTCATCAGAGGCAAGCAAACACAGGAAAAGGCGCCAAACCAAATTTATAATACCGGCTGCCTAATTAAAATCAGCTGAGAAATGTAAGATCATTACATAGCATATCTGGGATGTCAACAACTGTTTTTAACTGAAACAAAATGTGTCAGTAAATGTGACTTAATCAAATTAGTTTAAAAACATTTTACAAATACTCATCTTGTAAAAAATTAAATTAATACATATACATGTTGTAAAAATTCTTAAACAGTAATTATGTTTAATATACAAAATATAAAATAATCTATTAAGAAATTTAACTAAAATTCCTGAACCAAACCCAAAGATGTATTGCAGGTAAAAACACAACAGCAGTAAGCAAAGATGCACGGTCAAAAAATTATAACACACTAATTAATGATACAGTAGGAATAAAAACAGTGCTCATTACGTTTTAGGGAGATACAGTAGTCAGCTGCTTGAATGGAAAAAGTATACTTCCCACAATAAGTATCATGAGTGCATGAGTTGCTGTAATGGAAAAGCTGCATACAATGCCGCAAAGGACACAAGTTATAAGGAAATCTTCTCATAAACTGTGACACTCCTTTGGATCATTATTTGTGCATTTTATGCAGATCACAGACATTCTGTCTGAAAATACTATTACCCCCCCACACACACATACATAACCACTATTTACTATGATAATTTAGATAAAATTAATAAACTTGCCTTTAACAAAAATCAAGTATTTGTATTTTTCTTTTCTGTTGTGACTTTGGAACCAGGAAGCATCAACATCAATTCTGAAACCTGGTGCTCTTAACTTCTCCGGATAACTTAAATTTCAAGAATAGGTTCAGGTCCCTTTTATAAGTTATACTACCAAAATTATGTGTGTACTGTACACACACACTGTTCCGTTCCTTACCTGCCCGAATCCAAGCTCTTCGGCCCGCCAGCTTGCTGCCATTAATCCCGGCCTGCGAACTGCTCTTCTTCTTCTGCTGCTCATCGGCCCATTAATCCTGGCCTGGCAAACTGTTGCTGCCATTAATCCCCGTCGATTCCCAGCTCCAGCTGATCAGCTTCTTCGCCGCGGCGCCGCCATTAATCCTTCCACGTTCCCAGCTCTAACTGCTGAAATTCCCGCCGTTTCAGCCAGCCGGAAATGATGATGTGAGCTCTTTGAGCTCAATTCCGACTGGCTGTTAGCCTGGTGGAGCTGACGTCATTGCGCACGTGATGACGTCAGCTCCGACAGCGTGAAAATTTCAAAAAATCCAAATAAAATCGAATGAAGGGTGCCACTCGGGAATCGTGGCACCCCTTCATTTGGACCCCGAAACTCGGTAAAAACCGAGTAATTCGGAACAGTTGGGAGGTCTGGAGAGGTAGCGATCCACATTCTGGAGATGGAAGGTTGAGAGCTGTATCTTGCTACACCCCGGATTGCAACATATTCTTCACTGACTGACTCACTTTTTCAATGTTTTAACAGTTCCTGTTAAAAGTAAGAACCTCAAGGTTGTCAACCCTCACACTTGTGAGCCAATCTTTACAAGCATACCTCTAAAGAACATCTTAGGGTTAAGTTAATGCATAAGTTTGCTGTAGGACTGACCGACCATTGCCAAATCCTAATCAATCAATATAAAGATAAAAAAACACACGTAAAATCAGAGACAAATATTTCTAAGCTATGAGAGAACTGTGTGCATATTTGTCTAGGAACTGAAAAAAAATTGGTCTTTTAAATTGG
>NC_056731.1:381223033-381247855 GCF_019279795.1 Protopterus annectens
TTTAAAATTTACGAAAGTCTGACTTGGAACAAGCCAATTTTCAGCAGAGGCCCAGGGAGAAATGCTCCAGATGCACGTCTTTGTTATGTGGAAGGAAACCGGAGCACCTGGAGGAAACCAACACAAACACAGGGAGGACATGCGGAGTCCACACAGAAGGCACCCCAGCAGGGAATCAAACCAGAAAACCTCTTGCTGTGAGGCAACAATGCTACTGCTGCACTACTGTGCCATCCAAGATCTGTAACTAATTAAGAGATTGCTGCTAGCAAACATTATACTTAGTATTTCATCAGCAACTTCAGTGCCTGTTGCCCTTGAAGAATAAACTGCCTACTTTACGTTATAAAAAAAACAGGAAGCTGGTAATAACTCAATAGGGAATGGAAGGCAAACTGACAACAGGTTCATAGTTACTAGGTATCTCATCCAAAGAACACTCTCAAGACTACAGCACCCCCACCCCTTAAAGTATAACTGTATCGGCAATCCATCTACATTCTAGAACCTACACCCTTTTGTATCAAAAGCAAGTATGGAACCTGTTGTGCTGCTAACACTGCTTTCAAATGCTACAGGCCAAAAAGTGGTGACCATTTGCTAAACAAAACAGCTGCACACTGAAAACAGAATTAGCATAAGCAGCAGTAAATTTCTCCCCCCTTGAAGCTCACAAATTCTTGAGAAAGCAGTGAAGCTCTCAAATCCATAAAAATGCACTGAAGTTCACAATTCTAATTGATGTAGAAGATTTAGACTCTTGTTTCCTGCAATTAAGGTACAGGGTTTGAAGCTGAGGAAATCAACTTATCTGCCATCTCTAACTAAGGCACACACGTGCACACAAACCACACTCGCACACACTTTGCTTTAATCACTGGACAGGCCCCTTATCAAGTATTTCTCAGACAGAAAATCAACCATGTGTGGATATGGAAAAAAAGCAGGAATACGGATGGCTCGGTGGTGTAGCGGTAGCATTGTCACCTCAGAGCAAGAGGTTCTGTGATTTGATTCTCAGCTGGAGTGCCTTCTGTGCGGAGTCTGCATGTCCTCCTTATATTCGTGTGGGTGCTCTGGTTTCCTCCCACATTTCAAAGACATGCGTCTGGAGCATTTCTCCCCAGGCCTCCACTGAAAATTGGCTCAATCCAAGTCAGACCTTCCCAGTAAACAAATGTTAAATAAAATAAACAAACATCAGGTATTCATTAAATCTGTGCGCAGAAAAGGAGAACAGGAATGTGTTGCGTGTTTAAAGGATGGCAGCGGATGTGTGCATCAATGGACACAAAAGCACAGGGCATCCTTCAAACCATTAAAGGAGACATGTATTTTTTTTTTTTTTTTTTTTTTTTTTTTTTAACAAGTAAATATTATGGTGGCCCCCTCCCAGCCAGCAGAGTGCTAGGTGACTGCCTAGGTTGCCTACTGCTGGATCTAGGTCTGGTCCTGTCTGTAATTAATTCATAGTGATTTTATATGCTGTTGTGAAGCAGCTGAGTTCTTTCTTATCAAGCACATTTGCAGTCTGAAACACAGTGAGTTTATCTAATACTACCATCCCTTAAAGGCAGCCAGTTAGCTCTGGCAACTGAGACACAATGGCATTCTGTTGCACCCGACAGTGAAATGAGCATTGAATACTTTATTTTCAGTTGTCTGCAGTAATGTTACATACTGGATTCCGTTTAATGGTGTAATTTGTAAGGCATACTCTAAATTCTGTCCAGTAAATTGGTACCTATTGTTTCCCATACCTCTATGATTAGGTTACTTGGCATAAAAGAATATTTAAACTGGGCCACAACCCTCCTCAGTTAATCTGCTCTGTGTTGTGGCTGAATGAGAGACATTTATATAACTGGACACCCTCCTAGGTTAAAACCTAGGTAATCATGAACACCAGGGGTCAGTAATGAAAGAGCAACGGTAAGACCATAGCTTCTGTATGGTTTAAAAAAAAAAAAAACATGCAGCAGCTGACATTTCTTGTTACTTAAATAAGGCTGTTACTGAATCACTCCTTACTTGCCTGTTTTCTTCTCTGACTTGTCTGAGCTTCCTAAAGGTTTTCTTCTGTTAATCGCTATTTTCCATGTAAACACCAGACACTAGTTGCACTGCAGAGATTTGTCAATGTCTCATTGTGAATTCATACCTGAAAAAAAAACGCATGATTAGCTGTAGATTTACATTTGTGTTAACTCTACAGCACACATATTAACCCTTAGTAAAGTAGCAACTCCATACATATTAGCAATTAGCAAGTGAAATCTGTTTTAAAAACACCAATAAATAATGAACAGACATGAAGATCAATCAGGCTGCTTCACATGAAGGAGATAAACACTTTTAAATCTATAATCTTATTGTGCACATTATTCAGACAACACTATTAAATCGCTTTTATGACAAATTAAGGGTTTGTACATATTGTCAAAAGTACAAAGGCAATGGGCTGTGAGAAATAAAAATTTGGGGAGTAAAAGACATAGGCAAATAAATGTTGGGAGTAAAAGACAGTCATATAGGCAAATATTTGTTTCTACAGGTCTTACTAACAAAAAAAAAAGTGTGTGTGTGTGTGTGTGTGTGTAGGTTTAGCTAGTACTGCTATACTTCTACCACTATGTCAACGGCTGCCACACTATATCTGTACCATTAATTCATTATCCGATACCTGCTTTATCTAACTGAGAGGAGTCCACAGTCTGTCCAGCCAGTTCTGGTGAATAGAGAACAAAGACATCTACTCGGATGTCAGTGTGTATGTGAATGTTACATACATGCATGCATATATACATACATAGACACACCCTATGCACCAAATGCATACAGAGATAACTTGCTGGATTCATAAATCAGAAAATGTAGACCTGAATGACAGAGGAATTTGGAATGCTTGGTAAAATCCCACACGATCAAGGGAAGACATGCATACTCTAAAAAGAAGGCACCCAGAAAGGCACCTAACTAGAGAATTTAAACAGCTGTGAGGCAGCAACGCTAATCACAGTGCCTCCTTTAATAACTTATAAATCCAAAAGTGACCTACATTTTCTACTATAATTTTTCAAAATGAGATTTACACTGAACTCTTCGCCTGCAAAAGTGAAAGTGGCATTTCCTCAATCAAGATATCTTAACTCAAACTCATAGATATGTATTTGCAAACAGGTAAATATTGTTTTTCTTTCATATACTAAGAAACAAGAGGTGTGAGTGAGATGGGGTGTGGAATTAGGCTTCTTGATACATTTGTTTTTTCCTTGAAGTATATACTTTTCCCAATGCAGAGGAAACTTTTTGTTAAGGCAATGTGGGGAAAAATAGGATATCTGACTACCGACCATGGTAACTGCTTCTTAAGATGTTTATGTATTTCAATTAGCTCCCATGCCTGGGCAATATTTTTGTCCTAGAAATATAATTACAGCAAGTATGTCTTCTTTTCTCTCCATTAAGAAAGCAGATGTCCCTGAACAGATACAATGCACAAAGTATCCACTCAAACATCCCGTGAAACACAGAACTGTAAGGCTCCACTGAAGAATAGTGTCCACAAATTTAGTGAAGCGCTTTTCGTTCAAGTACCATACAGAACTTCATCAGAATAAACAGATTTAAAGTAAAAAGCTTATTTTATAGCAATTCAAACTTGTCATGTAACGAGTTTTTGACCTATAATCAAGCTCAGTTTCTTAATTGCATTTAAATGCTTGTTACTTAACCCTGTGTATTCTGAATCTTTCTTGCATTTGCTTGTTCCTAAAGAATCCTATAAATAAGTGCACTAGTTTAAAAATGTGCTAGTTTAAAACAAAGTGTGCACACATTTACACAAGAATAGTGATCACACATAAAATAACATACATTCTTTGTTAAAATGTTCCTTAAAACTAAAGTTTGATCTATTTATCTTAGCAAGCTTTTAAGTTTTAATAAACAGGTGATAGAGCAAGCTTCATTCAAGCCTGGATATGTAAAGGCATTCAGTTTGATTTGAAATATCGGCTCTAATTTCTCCAACAACAAAGAAAAAGGACTCCTCTGTCACCAGGTTCAACTTGGTCAGTACCTCTAAATTTAAAACTGTGGTTCTCAAATTCTACTATGTGCTTAGTAAGAGCATTTTCTGTTCTAGTCTTATTGATGCTGTATATATGTTCATATAGCCGCCCTTAATTTCCTATCGGTCTTCCTGACATAAAAAGCCGGGCATTGTTGGCATTGGGGTAAATAAACTACTAATTTAGAATTACAGTTATCCGAAGGCTACCCTTGCAGGGATAACCCAAATGTGAAGACTGCAACAGTGAAACACGAAGAACATCTTCTCTATCCACAAACCTATCAAATCTGCTGGGCATGGTATGTACTCATATCATGTTTCCACGTATATCCATCAGGTCGGACTTCCTAGCCAAAAACTGGCTCTGTTCTTGTTCATCTCCAAGTTAAACTACATCTCTAAACATAAACAAGTACCTATTCATAACTTAGGCCTCCTTCTTCACACACGTCCTATTTATACCACCTTCTTCACTCAGTCCATGACTTCAATCAGTTTATATCCCCTAACTATCTAAATATGATATAACCCTGTTTTTTTCTCTCACTTCACATTGCAATTCATGTTTGTAATATACTAACTTATATTTAATTTCTCTAAAGTAGCAAAAATTTCTCTAAATATTAAATCATTGTTATATAAAGTTGTATATATATTTTTAACCAATACCGTCAATTTCTACAAAGTATAATTATTTAAAGTGCAGCTGTTTTTTTGCATTATTTTGAAGATAGAAAAAAATTTCTAACACTTTGGAGCTTTTCTCCCTGTGCCTACGCTGAAAATGGGTACATGCCCAGTTGGACTTTCACGGCTGTCAAATGTCAATAAATAAGAAAAATCAAATAGCTTTGTATACAAACCTATTTCATATACTGAAAAAGGAGAAAGTTGGAGCCCTTTCCAAGTGTCTTTAAGTAGCCAGTTCAAACATTCCTGATATGAATGTAATGAACCACATAATGAGGTATGTGTTTTCAGAAGACTTATTAAAATGACATTGGCAACATTTTAAGACACCTACCTTGCCAGGTTTATTAGGCATGAAAAAAGAAATTACTTCCATCCACAAGACCTCTTCACATGAAAATGTGTAACTATTAGGCAGATTTGTATTACTTACTCTTCCTCACACTTAGCCACAGTGGACTGTGAAACTGAGTGTGTCTAGTAATAGATTTAGGAAATTCTTGAAATTAAATGTCTATTAGTGACAATGACATGGAATATAGTACAAATGCCATCAGAGGAAGAGTACAAGGAAGTTTAAAATACTACATTTACAAAAGTTTGCTTAATTGCTTTTTGGAACATACCCAATTATACTTGATCAATGGGGACTATTTCCATAAAAAAATAAATTAGTGTGTGTTACTGTATTACAATGAAAGAAAAATGAAGTTTAGTAGACAATAGGGAGGAGAAACTGGCTTTAATGGGTAGGAAAAACTATGTGGTATATTAAAAAAAAAAAAAAAAAAACGGTATTTAACAAGGGATGGAGGAAACAGGCAATGTAAGTGATGGAGCAAAATGAGAGATCATGAAAATAAAGGAAGTGATACGAGGAGGTGAGAATTTCCTGCAGACAGGAGAAGAACCCTCAGTCTGAAGTACAAGCCAACAGTAATAAATGAGAGAAGGATTTGGAGGACATACTACTGCTGTTACAGAATCTCAATCCAAATAAATCTACTTCAGTGGAAGGTGCATCTAACATCACTGGGTCTTACAGGCTTTGGATACTAGCAACATAGCTGTAGAAAAAAACATTTTCATAACGCCCCCTTGATTTATGCAAAAAAAAAATATGAGGGTGAAGAGCACAGATCTCTCTGAAAGGACATACCACTGAGCATAAAAACACGTGAGGTAAAATGTTAAGTAGTTTACTCCAAAGTTTCCTCCATTGCAGTGGCTACAGGATTAAACAATAAGACATTACTCATGCAAAAGAGCAGAAATGTTAGATCTTTTATGGCTCCCTCAGTCTATCTAATTTGTTCATTAGGAAGCAAAATAAGCAGGTGTGTGGAATTAACCATAAAATTATGCATGAAGAAGCATCAAACAGTAATGCATCAGAGATACTGCTTCCACCTTATCTGATTTATAAACCATTTCAATTTTCACCTTTTAGAACTGCCTCAGCCAAGAATGCTGACAAACTGAATTAAATCCACTGGATTCTGCAACACAACAGACAGATACTGTGCAAAGAATAGTTAGACAAAGTTGTGCAAGAAGGGTGTTTAGATGAACAGTAGACTTGCACTAAGCAGGGCTCAAGACTGAGCACATAGCAAAGCATACAGGGCAGCTCATACCTTGTCACGCTACATTTTGTTGAAACAAATGCACAGAGCACAAAATGCAGACGCCCAATTGTACAAATGTACGTACACAGTTATATAGGAAGAGTTTTATGAACATACATGCCCATTTTGGTTAAACTGGTGCTGGTACTAGACATGAAAATTTTATTTGGCAGAGTCTATAATTAAACTCATGTATTCCTTTATGAGGTAATATAATAGTGGTACTCAACATACTTGCAATAAATCTCATCATAACTATAGATGTCCTTCTCTTCTATGTTGCAGTATTCTTTACATATGGGAAGTCCTCCACCAAAGCGACCCAATGTCCAGTCAGCATACAACAGCTTTTAGCTACTGCAGGTACATGGGATGTCGCACGTATGTGTTGGCAATGTCGGACATAAAAGGACATCTACATGTACAATCCTTGGGACTGAAATGCCCAAGCAGGAACACCAGAGCAAAAGACAAAATGTATCATCCAAGAAAAAGGCAAGGTATAGGTTCATAGGTTGGTACTAGGCTATTAGCCCTGGGGCCTATACAAGCCTAGCCATAACAATTCCCTGGCTATTTCTTCCCACAATATTTACTTCCCTGGACCCCTGTCTAGCAGGGCAACTGACATGATTCTCAGGGTGAATTTCCTATCTCCCATCCAATCATCAAGACTCCTTTTGAAGAGGGCCAAAAAGGCACTCTGCTTGACAGGTGTGGGCAGTCTATTCCAGAGTCTGGGGAGTCTCTAGGTCAGGAACCTATCCCTCCAGCATGTTTTGTTCATTGTGATGACAAGGTTTAGATCCCTGGAGCATATGGCTCTAAGGGATTGAGCATTTCCAACAGTTCAGGGTTTGACATGGCCTTGCATGTTAAGCAGAGATCGCCTCTGAGTAGACTATATGCAACAGAGTATAGCTGAAGTTTTTTTAGACTGTCAGCATAGGGCATCTGCTTTAGGCCTGCGATTCTTTTAGTGAGGTATTTCTGAGCCTTTCCAGTTGTTGCAGATGTCTTGAGAGGTACATAAATTGTATTCTATAATGGGTCTGAGGGATAAGTACAGTGGGACAATGACCTCCTTTTTTTCCGGATGAAAAGCCCTTAGTGATGACATGTGCCACATAGAAGGATTTTCCTGACTGTTGTGGTGATGAGGTTATCGAAGGTGAGACCACTGTCCACCTGTGTCCCTAAGTCTCTTATCACACTTTCGGTGTTTAGTGTACTGCCATCTAAGTGGTAATTCATGGGTACATGTTTTTTTCCCAAAGAGAATAACTATACATTTCTTGGCACTGAGCTTGAGCCCATGGCTTTGGCACCAAGCATCTGTTTCTGTAAGGCCCTTTTGTAGAATATCCACATCATTTGGGGATTCAATAATAGCTCCCAGTTTGCAGTCATCTGTGAACTTTGTTAGCCAGAGTCCCTTAATGTTGGCCTGTACTTCAGAGAAGTAGATGCCAAATAAGAGTGGTCCAAGGACAGAACCCAGAGGTACTCCACTTGTCTGGAGATGGATTTGGAGTTGGTTACTTTTACTGTGTGGGTTCTGTCAGTAAGCCAGTTGGCAACCCATTGAGTGGCGTAGGGATTAATACTCATTTTAGTAAGTTTATCTAGGATTCCAGAGTGGGGGATGCTGTTGAAGGCCTTGGTGAGGTCCAGATAGGCTGTGTGGACCACCTTACCCTCGTCCACAGCTCTGGAGATGGATTCGAAGTAGTCAATCAGGTTCAGGAGACAAGATTGGCCCTTCACGAACCCAAACTGGGTGGGGTCCAGTGTTTGAAGGTTGCCAATGTCTGTTTATAATTACCATGATAATAAGTTCCATGGCCTTGAAGATCAGGCTCATCAGACTGATGGGGGCAGTAGTTCCCAGGATCCAAGGTGTATCCCCCCATGTGGAGTGAGATAACTGTAGCAGTGCACCACTCAGTGGGCACGAAGCCTGAGGTGAGGCTATGATTAAACGTGACACTTAGATGAGGTGCCAGTTCATTTTGTAGTTCATGTAGTACACAGCCTGGGATGTCAGCTGGTCCCATGGATGCTGTATTCTTAGCTTTGGAGAGTGTAGTTTTTACCTGTGTGGCCATTATTACCGAAATTTGGCAATCTTTAGGTATTGAGATAGGCCCTTTAGGGGGTGAGTGGGGGGTGACGTTGGCACTGAATCGATCTGCCAGGATATTGGCAATATCCTTGGGATCAGTATATTTAATGCCATTCTGTTGTAGCTCACAGCAGATCTGAGCATTGCCATTTAGATTCTTGACAATGCTATAGAATGCCTTGTCTTTGGAATCTTTGGCAATTTTATTTTCGTAACTAGCTTTGAAGGATTTCATGAGGTATCTCAGCTTCTTACTGAGGCTGGTAAGGGAGTTTTGTTGCATCCTGGGATTTTCCTCTTTTCTGCAATAGTTTCTTCCTTTTGTTGCAAAGCTTGTTTATAGCAGGGGACCACCAGATTGGCTTCCTTTTTTTGGAGGAGGGCTTCTTGGTTCTATATGGGATGGCATGATTCATGCACAAGTGGATGTGCTTGTACAGTACCTTAGTGTATGATTCAGCAGCCGAACTTTCAGTTCCCATCTGCATGGGTGTCATGATGTTTGTCACTTCTGACTTGATTAGCATGAAGTTGGCTTTGGAGAAGATTTTATGGACGTTTCCTTACTGGGGCTGGGGGAGGGATGTAGATGTTAAGGTGATTAACTTATGATCAGACCTAACCAACAAGGGGGTGACCATAGGTGTGGAGCATCGATTTCCCATGTTGGTAATGACCAGGTCTAGGATATTGGAGCCCCTGGTGGGATTATGGATTAGTTGATCCAGGGAATTCCAAGAACCGTTGGGCAAAGGTGTTGATACATGAGCAGTTTTCCCACTTAATGGCAGGGTGGTTGATATCACCCAGTATTAGGGTGTTGGCTGTATTTTAATATTTTACAGAATGCTTAGAAAGGTGTAGTGAGAATCTTGGAGCATGGTGGGGGATGTGTAGCAAGCTACAGTTTGGATTGCAGTCTTACCTAGTGTTAGTTGCACCTGGAGAATTTCAGATGTATTGTGTTGGGCAACTAGCCTGGTGGTGTGAGTATCCTTAGTGAATATGAACACTCCTCCATCTTTAGTGTTTCAGTCCCGGTTTGGTGGTCGAAAAGTGTGGTATGAGTTGTAGCCTGATATTGCAGGGGGACTCTCTGGAGCCTTGAACCAGGTCTCAGTTACTGCACAGATTTTGATGTTCTCCATTTTTAGGAGTGCCTTGAGAAAGTGCATTTTGAGGTTTAGACTTCTAGCATTGAGTAGCATTGCCTTCAGATTTTGCATGCTTGTATAGGGGGGAAGGAGGGAGGGACAGACTACTGCAACATAGAAGAGAAGGGCACCTATGGTTATGGTAAGATTTTCCACAAGTATTCTATGTCCTTCTATTCAATGTTGCAGCATTCTTTACATATGGGAGAATACCAAAGCTTAGTAAGACCCCAGGAAGGAGAAAGGCATAGAGAAGCATTCTACAAAGCTATGGAGTAAGGCTCTAGCAAACCCTACCCTAGATCTGGAAACACTATCCAACTTGTAATGTTTTGTGAAAGTATGAACAGAAGACCAAGTAGCAGCCTCAAAAATGGTGTTAGTATCCAAGCCTTTAAAGAATGCACCTGAGGAAGCCACATACATAGTGGAGTGAGCCTTAACAACAAGTGTCTTACCATGAAAATCATGACAAAACAAAATTGCCTTAGAAATCCAAGAAGAAACTACCATTTTAGAGACAGGCAAACTCAGAGCCCCAGGGTGAAAAGAAACAAAAAGCTGATCAGACTTCCTGATAGCCTTAGTATTATTCAAATAAAACCTGAGCTGTCTATGCACATCCTGGAAGACTGAGAAGGGAAGAAAGTGGACAACTGAATAGATTAACAGACAACTCATTCACCACCTTGGGCTTAAAGGAGGTATTAGTATGTAAAGATACCCTGTCCTTTTGTAAAACAAGAAAAGGTAGAGAAGCCGTCAAAGCACAAATCTCAGAAACCACCCTAGCAGAGGTTAAAGCTAGCAAAAGAAATGTTTTCAGGTACAAAACTTTAAGGAAGCTGAGACTATATGTTCAAAAGGAGCTACAGTAAAGCTTCTCTAAGACAGAATTCAAATCTCAAGGAGGTGAAACTGGTTTCCTGGGAGGCTTAATATGAAGTACGCCTTTAAGAAACAGTTTCACATCCAATCTGGAAGCCAAAGGTGGAGATAATGGTAGACAGGCAGAAATGGCTGACACGTGAACCTTCACTGAAAAATAAGCCAGACAGGCAGAAATTGCTGACAAGTGAACCTTCACTTGAAAAATAAGTCAAGCCACTGTTAAATAACTCAAACAAGTAAGAAAGAACTACTGGAACGTCTACTTAAAATGGATCCAGATTTCAAGAAAGACACCAAATTGAAAATTTCCTCCATTTGGATAAGTAAGACTTCCTAATATTGGGTTTCCTGGCTTCCTGCAGAACCTTAAGCACATCCTCTGAAAAAAGTGTCTGAAAGGAATCAAAAGTTTAATCACCCACAAAGTCAGTTGTAAGGTTAACAGATGTGGATGAAAGAGATCCCTGGTCCTATGTGAGAAAGTCCACTCTGTGAGGTAATGACTGCCCTTGGCTAAATGCAGAACAAGAGAGAACCAATGCTGTCTTGGCCAAGAGAGAGTCACCAGCAAGATTTTTGGTTTGTCCTACTGAATTTTGAGCAGGACTTTTTGAATGAGAAGAAAGGGGGGATGCATACAGAAACATCCCCTTCCTTGATAAAGAAAGGAAATCCACCTTCCAAGCCAGATGATGTGGGACTCAGGCACAAAATAGAAGAAGCTGTTTGTACAGGGGGGCGGCAAAAAGATCCAGTAAAGGAGTACCCCACCAATGGAATAAGTCCAGAAACACATCCCTGTGAAGCATACATTCATGGGATTGAGTCATGGATCTGCTTAGTGTGTCTGCCACAACGTTTTGGGTGAATGGGATGTAAACTGCTTGAAGAATCATATTGTGCTGAAATGCCAAATCCCATGCCATGAGAGCTAACCTGCAAACAAGGCAAGACTTTGCCCCCCCCCCTGCTTGTTGACATACCAAAGGACTGCAGTATTGTCTGTAAACACTCTCAAGAGGACCTGGATTGAAAGAGAAGATGAAAATCCTGTAGAGCTAGAATAAGAGCACTCATTTCCTTGATGATGGCAAGCTCTTTTCTTTTTGAGAGAGACCAGAGACCCTGCACCTTCTTTGATGCAAAAGCTGCCTCCAGCCTTTGTTTGAAGCACCTGTGAAAAATTCTTGAGCTGCCTAGCTGCGGCAGATGAATAGAAAGTCCAGGATTCAGAGAAAATTGTTGAATCCACTAAAGGAACTCAGATTTTAGGCATGGGAGAAGAGGGATTACAAACTCCAGAGGGTGAGCAAGCTGCATCCAAACTGATGTTATGTACCATGTGGACGTTTGCAAGGGGCAGCATAGGTATTGTGGATGCCATAAATTCTAGAGTCTCAGAACTTCTTGCTATATTGGAGGGAAGAGGCAGAAGGCTTTTGAAAAAGGGAGTGAAGGACAGATTTTTTTTTCTGGTGGAAGAAAAGCCATCATGAGGTCTGTTCTGAACCTCCACCCTAGAAAGATGTGATCTTGTGACAGGGAAAGAAAAGATTTTTTTTGAAATTTATAGTGAATTCCAGACTTTGCAGGATAGAAATGGCAAACTGGAGACTTTGAATCAACTGTCCTAATTGAGGAGCCAGAAAAAGAAGATCATCCGCAAGGCAAAGAATTGAAAGTGCAAAGAAGCCACAGAGAAACATAAAAATTTCCTGAAAAGAGGATGGATAGGTATGTGAAAGAATGCATCCTTGATTTCTAGAGGATCAAAGGAAAAATCAGTAAAGACAGCATGCATAAAGTTGGCACTTTTAAGAAAGTGTTTAACTGGGATAGGTCCAGAATTGCTCTCCAAGGACCATCCTTTCTGGGAATGAGAAACATTCTTGAGTAAACTCCCCTGCCTTTCTGGCCCATTGGCACATGTATTGTGCCTTGAGAAAGTAATTCCTTAGGACCTATGGAAACCCAAGGTCAACTGGTTTTTAGGGGTGGTTGTGAAAAACCCATGAAAGCAGCAGATTTTTCTAAGTCATGAAATATTCTTGTTAGTAACAGAAAGAACCCAAGAATCCTGAGTTATACTTGCCCAAGCTGGAAAAAAAAAAGTGATAGACGAAGAGATATAGTAGTAAGACTTGGAAGAGGTTGGTAGTCACTGACTACTTGGCCTGGCTGGGAAGGGCTACTAGGATGAAGAGCCAGAACCAGTAGTCTTAGACTGTGGATGTTTTATTGCAGTCTTTTTAGATCTGGAAAAAGATGGGCGTGTCTGTCTCCTAACAAAGGAAGTCTTAGCGGTAAAATTTCTGTGGAATATTGGAAAAGGGGACACAAAAAGGTGCTTCAAATCTTGACGTTCCTTTCCCTTCCCTTGTAAGGACTTACTTAAATCTACATTTGCAGAACCAAACATAGCAGAGTTATCTAGAGGTGCATCCATCAATTTTGCTTCTATATCATCTGGCAAAGTTTGAAGCTACAAGCAAGAATACCTTCCATGGACAGAGCCAGAAGTAGCTGCTGTAGATGATGCTTCTACTGCATCATAACTGAATTTAATCGAGGGTCTAGCCACTTGTGAAGAAGCTGCTAATAGACAAAACCTGATTTTTAAGGTCAGAGTCTGGAAGCTGTGAAATAGCTTGGCAGGCCTGTGAAAGTAGGGCCAATGAATACCTGGACATGTGTGTTTGATAACTCATAGCTCTGACAGCCAAATGGTAGTAGTATAAACTTTCTTAGCAAGTCTTTCCAGAATTTTACTCTCATCATCTGAAAGAAGAAGCTTTGAAGAAGGTGACCTGCCTGAATCAATGGATACTACAGCTGGATCAGCTGAAGGACACTTATACAGGAATTTGCAGTCATCAGGCACCTTGTAGAACTTGTCTGGCCTTTAGGAGCAGGATCCTCTGAATCAGGGGGTCTTAGAAGTAGATGAAAAAAGCATCCAAAAATGCTGGCAAAACAGGAGGCACAGCAGGAGGAAGAGGAGTTTCCATTAGTAAAAGGTCATAATACCTTTTCTGCTCTTCTGAGATCTGTGAGTAGTCCCATTTGAAAAATTCTCTCATTTTAATGGTCTCCCCAAAAGAAATCTCTTCTACTAGGGAATCTGTCCCATTGGACTCTTCCAATGGAGAAGTGTATTCTAAACAGGAAGTAATTTGTGTAGAGTATGCCAAGGAATCCTCAGAGGAAGAATCATCATCATCATCATCATCAGGTAATTCTTCTTCCCTAATCCTTTTAACAGGACAAGATGTGAAAGAAGGAACAGAAACAGCAGTGGAATACTTCACAGCCATCAAAGCATTAATCAGCCCCCGAGAAAATGTATCCCCCAGTCAGACTACGGAAAGGAAAGGGCCTGAGAATGTTTGGTTTTCTGTTTTTTTTTTTTAAACATGACTTCTGCATGATGAGTAGAGGAAAGACCTGACTTAGGCCTGGTTTCTGCAGCCAACTCCTGAATTTGTTCCCTAGCTAAAGTAAGAGGTAAGTCCCTGGGACCTTCAAGCACAATGAGCCACATTTCCACCTGTCAATCTGAAATGAACATTTGCACTGCCTCTGAGGACATGCCAGGGTCGGACTCTTTAATGTTTCTTATGAGGAACCATCGATGAACTGGACCCAACCTCCAAACATAACTCCCGGTCTTCACCAACCTTAAGGGCTACATCAGTGGATAGAGGTGCAGCCGAAGAGGATTCAGGCCTAGGTTTATTGACTTTCCTCTTCAAAACCGGCTCAGCCAAAGGACCCACAGTACTCTCCATAAGATCTTTAACCTTTAGTCTTTTAAGTCATTGACTAAGTAAATATTCAAAGCCAAAAGTCAGTTTCACAAATGTTTTTGGGACAAAGACCCGACAAATGGAATAAGAATGATGGCCGTATTTGAGGCCTAGACAGAAAAGACAAATACTGTGGCTGCCCTTTTGTGGAATTTGCCTTCTACACACATACTTGCCCTTCCTGGATGACATGAACTAAGCAAAGAAGGCAGTAGCAAAGAAATAAATCCCCAGTGGGGCACATATCTGAAAGCAGGCAGCAACCAATGGAATCAGGCAGCAGACTACATGTCAAGCATTCTGAATGGTGGTAGAAAAGTTCTGAGGATTGTACGTGTGGACATCTTTTTATGGCTGCTGTTGCCAGCACATACATGCAACATCCTACATACCTGCAGTAGCCAAAACCTGTTCTATGCTGCCTGGACATCGGGTGGCTTGGGCGGAGGACTTCCCATATGTAAAGACTACTGCAACATTGAGTAGAACATTGTGACTATCATTGAAGTCAGATGATGTCAGCTCCAAAATATGTACAGCACTGAACTGTGTCTCCAGACTCCATAGTTTGTAAGTATACATTACCCAATAAACTCCTCCTGGTGTATATTTAGTAAAATGCTCTCTTCTAGACTGGTTAACAGACGTGCTAATAACAAGGGTGTTACCTGTTTTCAAGGAGCTGCACAAGACATGTGACAGCAGATGCACACAATTCAGAGGACACTTTCTTTAGACACGATCTGGGAACTTAGGAGAGAGATGAGTGACACCTGTGCTGCCACATGGGATATCTGCTGCACATGTTAAGTTTCTATTGACACCATACATCTTCACCCCTTCACTAATGGTTTCTGCTAGAGGAAAAATAGTCATTGCAATACAACTACTGCAATTATATTTTGTATTATTCAACAAACAATGAAACATTATTCAATTGTTGACTTCTAAGCTAGCACTCTGTAAAGAGCTTTTAACCACTAATGGTTTATTTGATAATTTTCTTTTAACAACACAAATATTTCCTGAGCCAAGTCCTCTTTGTTTACATGGCATAAACAGTTTGCATTATCCCATGTGTTTTACACTTTAATAAAATGGATAACAAACAGCATAATGAAAAACAGTTAACATCTGCATCTGTCAGATAGGTGGTAAGA
Organism: Protopterus annectens; assembly: GCF_019279795.1. NCBI lineage: Eukaryota > Metazoa > Chordata > Ceratodontiformes > Protopteridae > Protopterus > Protopterus annectens. Next base: position 381,238,563 of record NC_056731.1, read on the forward strand.
AAATTCAGAGTGGAAATGTTCTGCAGTGCTGTATATTACTTTAGGGAGAGGAAGTGAACCCTCTTTACAGTGATATATTCTCTTTCAGAGAGGGGAAGTTAACCAATGTATTGGACAGACGGTATGGCTGTTACTGTGTATACTATGACCAAAACTAGCAATAGGATTATGTTCTAAGGCTATTTTCCTGTGTGGGAATAGTCATAGTGGTGAAGGGGTAAAGGCTCCATGTTTTACAATTTGAACAAGGGGATTTCAACAAAAAAAATGTTTATAAAGTTAAAGAAATCAGTTTCCTGTCATCAAATCCATAGACTGCTGCACTGAGGGATGTGTCATGCACAAACGTTCTGAATCTACAAATTGTACTTAATTTTACTTTTTATTTTACATTTGTTTACTGAGAAAGTCTGACTGGACAAACGGCTCTTTTTCTGCAGAGACCTGGGGAGAAATGTTCCACAAATAATATCAATTACAACAGTACATTGAATTACATATGAATGAGACACAATTAGCAAAGCAAACACTTTAGCAATGGTATACAAATATTTCTCACAGTTGTACAATAGATAATAAAAGAAAATGAATACAGATTTAGAAACAGAAATTGTCTTAAGTAAGGTATAGAGTCAGACTTAGTGGTAAACATGGCTGAATAAGTAAGTGAGTAAAATAATAGCGGTTACAGCCACAAGGCTATACTACCCTGGAGTGTTTTTGCAGATTATCACTTGAAAGAATGTGGCCACGGTGGTGCAGCGATTAGAGTTGCTGCCTCACAGCAAGAGGTTCTCTGTTCGATTCTCGGCTGGGGTGCCTTCTGTGCGGAGCTTGCATGTCCTCCCTATGGTCGTGTGGGTTTCCTCCAGGTGCTCCGGTTTCCTCCCACATCCAAAGACATGCAGTAGGTGGATTGGACACTCTAAATTGGCCCTAGGTGTGAGTGTGTGCATGTGTGTGCCTTCTGTGGAAGGTTGGGCACCGGGCTGGCAATTCGACACTGTAAAACTCCACTGTCAGTCATGAGCGGACAGATGATCAGCTAAACGGGAAATCCAAAAGAAGATGATGATCACTCGAAAGAATGTTAGGTCTTCTGTAAGGATGCAGCGAAGACAAGAAGGCCATGTCTGAGCAGAGTAACCAATATCTTTTTAGTATAGTGAGCCTTTATTCAGAAGAAATTGCTAAATCTTTGTCACAAAAGAGCTATATATTAATTTTATCTTTAGTTTGTTGTACACAGAGTTAGTAAGTCATTGGTCAAGCCAAATAAAAACATTTTTTAAGTGCGACCTGGTCTTCATGTAGTCTATTTAATATCTATTAGTATAATGCAATGTAAGCTAGGCCATAGTGGTGTAGCAGTTAGCATTGTCGCATCATAGTAAGACGTCCGGTTTGATTCTCAGCTGGAGTGCCTTCTGTGCATAGTCTGCATGTCCTCCCTGCGGTCGAGTGAGTTTTAAAGATACGCAGGTAGGTGCGAGTGTGTGCACCTTCTGTGAAGGTTGGGCACTAGGCTGGCAACTCGATACCATAAAAACTCCACTGCCAGTCAATCAATCTGCAGACCAGTGATCAGCTGAGGTGAACCCTAATGGGAGAAGACGAGAGAGTATAATGCAATGTAAGCAAATGGAGGTCTTCTCCCCAGGCCTCCACTGAAAATGGATATTACCCAGTCGGACTTTTCCTGTTAAAGACAAATAAATAAATAAATACATAATTTGGGTCAATGAGTGAACACACAAGGGTTCACTATAATGCTTGGTTTGGTATTGAAGATTCCTGTTTTGGCACATCAGTAAGAACTTTCTGTGCATTTGGAGCTACTTCAGATTCTGCTCTGATGTCCTCATTTCTTCATCTGTCCCACAGCGTGCATCCTACCACCCATTTCAAGCACTTCATCTCTATTACCTGTAGATTTCACAACTGCTTCTACCTTCACTGCTGAGATGTAAGTACTGGTTGCACTACTGCTTTGTAAACCTTATTTTTCAGCTTCTTTGGCAGTGTCATACACTATCCTGTCACTCTGTGCCAGCTGGCTGCAGCTTCTCTGATTCTAGCTTCGACTTCCTCATTCCCCTTTCCTCAACCAATCCTCCCAGGTAACCTGTTCCACTATGTTCCCCTCAATTTCAATTCTCAGCTTCTTCTGATTTCCCCAGTTTGTTGCCATTACAGCTGTCCTATCTGTACTCACTTTCTTCTCATGTGCTTTCAGTTTTGAACTTCATTCCCCTATACTTTGCTGAAGTACTTGCTCAGTCTGCCTGTAATGCCACATTGTCTGCATGCAGAAACATTGTTGATCTGTTCCTCCAACCTGTTTGCTAATGTAGTCCATCACCAGTATGAACAGCAGTGAGCTTAAGAGCCGAACCCTGTTGCACACCCACTCCCACTGGGAACCCTTCAGAGACTGAACACTGTTCATACTTACAGCTCGCACTTAAACCACAGCAGAACTTCCCAAATCAAGTTTCTTGGGACCTTATCATATGCTTTCTCCAGGACTAGGAAAGCCCAGTTGGATGATGTCCTCGCTCCTAGCTTCTTAAGTATCGGTCTCATTGCAAACATCAGGTCAGGTGTGCTGCATCCTGATCTGAACTGCTTTTTCCCCACTTTCTACTACTCTGCATATTCTTTTATCAATAACCCCTCCAATGCGACACGAGTCTGATACATCTCTACTGCCCACACTTGTGAATTCCCCCTTTGTTGTTTAACACAGGCACTAGTATGCTTATTCTTCAGTCATTTGAGATATACCTTTCTCTCCACATTGCTAGGAGTACCCCGAGAAGCCATTTCTCCTCTATCTCACCCAACATCTTTATCATATCTGCTGCGACTTCAGCTGAGCTTGCTGCATTCCCTGACTTAATTTTCAATAGTGCTCTTCTTACTTCTACTGTGGGCTCCTCCTCTTCAATCATTGTAGACTGCGTCTTGGGCAGTACAGCATCTGTGGGGTTTTCTTCATTCAGAAGTTACCGGAATTACTCCTTCCATCTGCCTTTCACATCCTGTGGACTGGACAGCAGGTTCTTGCTGGCATCCCTTATGAAAGGTTTCTGACTATCTTCTTTATCTTTGCCTTGCAACTGGACAGAGAATTTTGTGCCACCTACTGTGTCACTTTCCAGAAGCTGGTAGAGTGCCTCTAACCCTTGTTCTTTGTTACTGTAACTCATTTACTTCCTCCTTTTTAGCTAACCAGCATTTATTCCTAGCCTGGTTCATCTTTTCCATCTCCCACTTTTTACTGCTCTCCTTTCTTTTGATAATTTCCTCGAATTTTGCATTCCACCAACAGCTTACCATGTGTACGTTACTTCCATACCTCGCTCTGATGCATATATGTTCGGTTGTCCTTCTACATGTTGTTTAAAGTTACTGCCATTCTTCTTCAATGCCACCCATTTCCTCTTGAGTGCTAGAGCCCTGAGCAATTCCTTTAACTGTTTGTGCTTTCTTTCCAATCAACTTCCAGTTCTTCAGCCTGGTCTCCATTTACCTTAGAGCCTTCGGTGAACATTTCTTGTTGCTGATCATGGCAACCAGTGGTGAATTCTGTGGGCTGACATTTCCACTAGGGATGACTTTGCAATCACTAATTCTACCAAATTGCCCTTTCCTTACTAGGAGGAAATCTACCAGAATTGCAAATTGGCCACTCCTGTATGGGATCTTCTGACTCTCTCTCTCTGAACCATGTGTTGGCCACTATCAAGCCATTTGCCAGAAAGAAGTCTAGAATGGCCACTCCTCCTCCTTTATTCCTGTAGTCCCACCCATGTGGATTGGTTTTATGTCCAGCTTTCACTCGGAGCTATCTCAGGTAACCCAAGCTGGGCAACTGGACACCAGCTGGCAAGTAGCTTATTGACCTAAGCCTGTTGGGCTTTATAGTGTGCACACACTAGCCAATACAAGTACATAACTCTCCTCCCACCATTAGCATGGGTCCCTGGCATAGGTTGAAGTAGGCTGGGTCCTCAACCCATTTAAAGGACAACTACAGGAAAGCATACTTCATTTCTGTTCTGTTCCCTACCTGTTGATCCCACCTCTCAAATTCTTTATCCAGGGCATGTTGCAGCATTTATTTTTACTTTTCTGCTGACTCCCGAGGTAATACTAGCGGTACAGCTAGCCATCTTTCTAAAAAAAAAATAAGTCTCGTCCTTTTGCAGCATTCCGACAAGTCGCCCATCACTTTAATCACGTTTCCGAGTAAACCACGCCCTACCTTGCTCAGGTCATCCTGAAAACATCCCTTTTATAATTATGCAAACCTTCTTTCTATTCCCGCCCTTCTGCCTGCCCTCCTTAACTCTGGTCACCCTGAAACCATCCTTTTCATAATTATGCATGCCCATAGTGCTCAACCTTCCATCTCTAAAATGAGGAATACTAACCCTCATAATGTGGAACAAATGGGCAAAATGTGGAACATGTACTAATGGCTTACTAACAACTTCGGCTAGAAAGGTCATAGGATGGTTAAAATGTGCTGGTTTTACTTATAAAGAAGATCTTTTCATGAAGTAATATGATTTATTTCTACTTACCATGGATTTCACTTAAAAAAAATTCCCAGCTCTGAATGTGTTACAGACCCTTTCAATGTGGAACTTCGAGGAACATGAACTTTTTAAGACCCCAAATGCGGTACGTTCCTCGTAATGAGGTACACGAGAGGCATGTGCATGTCGTAGTCTTTCTATTCTCAGCCCTCCACCTGTCTTCTTTTATTCTTAAATACTCCCTCGTCCAGGAGCAGGAACTTTTCTATTTGAATGTTAAGTTCCTAGACATCAGTATTTTGTTGAAGGATTAAACAATGAGTACAGAATTCACAGGGATCTTGCACTGAAAACACACTATTTCTCATAAGGTGCCCTTTTGGTCATTGTACTAGTCTATTGTGGCTTCTCAAATTGTATTGTTCTGTAAATGTCAGCTTTTGAATTGTGCTGACGATTTGTACTGTAGATACAGTAAAAGGAGCTGAAATCAGCCGATAGCTCCAGATCGTGTTTCAGGACATTTTGCATCGTCATTTTTTCCTTCTAGGTACTTGTCTCTTTGCTGATGCAGTTGAGGTTACTGTGGAATAAGACAAGAGCAATGGACGAACACACACAAAATAACTATACCACAAACCATGACTAGTATAAAGATTTTGTGTGCGTGTGTTCTGATGCTATTTCACCGTGGGTTACTGGTGTTCCAGGATTTGCTTTTGACTACTGCAGTAAGCACTGTGTTCTTTTGTAAAAAAGAAAAAAAAAGGCTTTGCTTTTCTATCATATCTGATTAATTAGGTCATGGATTATTTAGTTATTGTCATTTGATTACTAGGAAAGTCCAACTGAGGAGAAGCTTCAAATAATTACAAAACATTTTAAGAATAATAATTTTATAATCTTCAAAATTAAAACAAATTACACAATATAAAATCACTTGTTAATAATAGATACAAGTGATATAACAATCATTTAATATTTAGATACATTTTAGACAGTTTGCAGAGAAAGTGTTAGTCTAATGCAAACAGGAATTGTAACATGAAGTGAGGAAAAATCAGGTTTGTGGTACATTTAGCGAGAAAGTCAGGTAAGAGAATTAGATGGCAGTAAGGAAGTAAAGCAGGGAGAGTAAGGAGGTATAAGGAAATAAAAGGTACTTGTTCACATTTAGGGGTACAGTTTATACTGGTCTTTAGCAAGAACAGAGACAGATTTTAGCTAGAAAGTCTTTCAGAGTGGTTTTGAAAGATGAGAGGGACGGTATTGACCTGATGGATACAGGTAAGTTTTACAGCCAGTAATGGCCAATACAAGAGCTAAAAAAATGTAGGTTGAAAATTATATTTCATGTCTTCTCTTCTTTTCCCTTCCACTACTGTTTGTTGTCTGCTTCCTCAGTGCAGATTTTTATTCCTTCTTTGCAATTGCATCTGGACTTGCTTTTCACTATTGGAGTTCTGGTTTAGCTTTAGTCAGCAGTCATGTTGTGAGTGTGTGTGTGTGTGTGTGTGTTTAATAAAAATCCCTGATTTTGCCTCATATTTTTGCCCTGCTCTGGTACTCCTGTATTACACTCAGTAATGCCAGAACTTAGAACTTCATAACTGCATGCTTACACCAAACCGGATGTTCTATTACCTTTTTAAGTGAACTTGAGTTTATCAATTCTCCACGTTTTTGTGCAGACATTAATTTCTAAGGACGTTGTGTAGGACTTGTTAGATTCATTCTGTTTTTTTGTAACAGTACTGAGAGAATAAATCACACTGCTGCAGCCATGTCTCAAGTAAACTGTATTTGCAGAGAATTGTTGTTAGTCTTTCGTCTTTAAGGGGTCGCCACAGTGCAACTCTGGTCCGCTAATAATGATTGGCAGTAGATTTGTACGAAATGCCGAGGTGCCAGCTCGACGCTCAACCTTCAATGAAGGCACGCCCATTTACGCACGCATGTCTTTCGAATGCTACCCAACTGTGGGGAGGACATGCAGACTCTACACAGAAGGCACTCCCAAGCCCAGCCGAAAATCAAACGGGAGAACCTCTTGCTGTGAGTTAACAATGCTACTGCCGTACCACCGCAGTATCATGCATAAACATGTACTGTACTTAGGTGACATCTATGCATACCTCTCAGCTATCCCTGAATATGCAGAATGTGTTGCAGTTTGCATTATACTTTGCTATGTTCCTCATACATTGTTATTTTTGAGTCAGTCACTGAGGCTTATAGTCCGTAATGCCAGACATTACATATTCTTACTTTATTGCAGATAAAATGAATGCTGATGTGAAACTTGTCATTGTTCTTTTAACAATATTAATGGAAATGCTGATTCATACTGCCTAAGAATGTGCCTCTCATGCATGCAGTGTTAATTTTCTTAATAATATCCATGATAAATAATACTGAATTATACTAATTCAGCAAAACAACTTTTTACAAGTATCACACTAGAACCATGCTATGAGCTTCCTAGTTGAAAGTTGTTAGTAAGCAGCCCCAGGGTTGCCAGACGTCCCTATTTGAGTGGGATTGTCCCAGAATCAGCCGCCCGATCCTGAGTCCCGCACTGCTGGTTTAAATCCCGGGGAAACAGCCCCCTGCTTTTTTTTTGGATTGGCCCATATACCAGCATATGGGCCAATCAAAAATCGCTACACACGGAGCTACTTGTTTTTAATGCAGAACTGCTTGATGTTCCGTATTAAACAGAAGTAGCTCCATGTTTAAAGACCTTTTTTTTTTCTTTTTTTTTTTTGGGGTCCTCACTTTGTCGCTACCTGGCCAGTCGGAAATCTGGCAACCCTGAGCGGCCCCCATTTTGCCCATTCATTCCTAACCATGAGAATTACCTTCATCTCTACATTAAGCAAAGTACTGCTCTTACTCTACTCAAATATAATCTGGAAGAATGGATGGGAAACTGCAAATTCAACCCTGGAGTAGCATCCTTGTCCCCTGTGGAAAAGGTTAACATGTGAATGTTCTGCCTTGTCTGGGTTATTCATATTTACATTACAAGGACTAAAATCACTTCATGGGACTGCTTGCTGGTCTAGGCTTTTAAAGATCCTTCAAGATCAACAGCCTTATTAAGAAGCTATGAAACTATAAAAACTGAGAGGCATGCAGTCAAATGGTAGCACATACATGTTGTAAAAATGAAAAAAGTACAGTTTTGTACCTACCATAAATGTAGATGTTCGATAGGTATGCATCTGCAGTCATCACATATGGGTTGTCCTGCCTCAGGCAGCCCTTCGGTCGGCCGGATTCCAAAGTCTGGGTCCGGCGTCGGCTGATGTCGCCCTTTCCCCGACGTCACAGCGCCTGGGGTATAAAAGCATCAGCCGACGCCATCTTCCTCAGTTTTTCTTGCCCAAGATGCCAGGTGCCCTCTAGGAAGGCTAAATTTGGAAAATGCAATAAAAAATCCAAACATTTGCAAAAATATATATGTAAAAACAAATACACCATAATAGATCCCCCCAGCTAGCTAATAGAGAGGTAAGCACCCTAGGAATACCACAGAGGGGAAGGAGGGAGGGTAAACCTGACTGCAGATGCATACCTATCGGACATCTATATTTATGGTAGGTACAAAACTGTACTATGTCCTTCAAGGATGCATCTGCAGTCATCACATATGGGTAGAATACCATAGCCAATCTGGGGGTGGAGGTATTAGGAAAAGGATGGTGTAGCTAAGATACCCTGCAGGACAGCCATAGCAAAGCCTGCTCTGGATCTGGAATATAAAGGTAAATTGTAATGCTTGGCAAATGTATGCACGGAGCTCCATGTGGCAGCTTCTAAAATGTCTTTTGTAGCCACCCCTCTTAAAAAGGCTGTGGAGGTGGCTGTGGCTCTCGTAGAATGAGGTCTAATGTTAGCTGGTACAGTCTTTCCATGAAATGAGTAACAGTGCGGATGCAATTTCCTATCCATTTTGAAATTGTCTGTTTGGAAATTGCTTTTCCTTGAGTACCAGCAGCATATGCTACCAGCAGCTGGTCAGTTTTCCTGAAACCTTTAGTTCTGTCCAAGTAGAAGAACTGTCTGTGAATGCCCAGGGTGTGCAGCAGCCCCTTTGTTTTGTGGATTTGGGAAGAAGGTAGGCAGGTGAATGGCTTGATTCAATGAAACCCTGGATACCACCTTTGGCATAAAAGTAGGATTAGTTCTTAATGAAACTCTGTCCTGGTGAAAAATAATAAATGGCTGAACTGCCATCAGGGCCTGCAATTCCGAAACCCTTCTTGCCGAGGTTATTGCCAGAAGGAAAGCAGTCTTCCATGAAAGGTACTGTAGATCTGCAGATGCTGCTGGTTCAAATGGAGGCAGTGTTAGTTTTTCCAACACGTAGTTAAGGTCCCAAGCAGGTAGAGGTGGTTTCCTAGGAGGTTTGATGTCTCTTAGAAACGGTCTTAGGAGAGGGTGAGAAAAGACAGGTGGATCAGTATTGTACTCTGCTGAAATTGCTGAAGCATGAATCTTAATAGAAGAGTAAGACAGCCCATTGTGGAACATTTCTGCCAAATATTCCAGGATATGTGCCATGTTCATCATTGTCACATCTAGGCCCTTTGTGGTCTTCCAGATGAGAAATCTTTTCCATTTTGCTGAATATGTCTTCCTAGTGGAAGGGCGGCGAGCTTCCATAATAATATTCTTCACTCTCTGGGATAGCTTATCCTGAGGAGGAGTCAAGGTATTCTCCACGCTGTTAGTTGCAGT
>NC_056731.1:381248355-381290819 GCF_019279795.1 Protopterus annectens
TTTTTTTTGTTTTTCTGCATTTATTCTGTTTTTGCACTTGATTTCTCAGTTTGTTACTTTTAAAATCTGTAATTGTTGCAAATTGTTTGTGTAGGCTGTGATAGCCGATTTATAGCATTTATAAGTGTTTACTGTATCTGTTTCTGCTTGTTTTCTGAAAAAAAAAATATATCTCTTGTTTTCCCGCCTTACTGAGCTAGATTAGTCCAGTTTCAGAGCTTGCTGATCCCTGGACTTTGTTTGCAGTTCCTGTTACTGATTCTTTGCCTAATTTGGAAGAGAGGAAGTTCCCTTGCTTACCAGTGGGAGTGGGAAGCATTGAGCTGCCTGTTGGTCCAGTTTTGTGAGGTTTCAGCCAGTAACTTGTAGTCTATTGGTCGTTTTGGGCCAGTTCCTAGCTTCTTTCAGCCCCCTGATATAAAACACGCTAAACGTGCGTTTTTTAGCTTGTACCTACTCAGCACAGATCCTCGTGGTGGCCAGCAGAGTAATCCAAGCTTCAGAGAGCTAAAAAAGTGACTTTACCTGATTTAAGTATATTTTTTGTGGCTTTCCACTTCTATTTATCTAGCAACTGTATTTAACCTGCTTGCTGATACATTGTTATTGTTTTTCTGCATTTATTCTGTTTTGCACTTGATTTCTCAGTTTGTTACTTTTAAAATCTGTAATTGTTGCAAATTGTTTGTGTAGGCTGTGATAGCCGATTTATAGCATTTATAAGTGTTTACTGTATCTGTTTCTGCTTGTTTTCTGAAAAAAAATATCTCTTGTTTTCCCGCCTTACTGAGCTAGATTAGTCCAGTTTCAGAGCTTGCTGATCCCTGGACTTTGTTTGCAGTTCCTGTTACTGATTCTTTGCCTAATTTGGAAGAGAGGAAGTTCCCTTGCTTACCAGTGGGAGTGGGAAGCATTGAGCTGCCTGTTGGTCCAGTTTTGTGAGGTTTCAGCCAGTAACTTGTAGTCTATTGGTCGTTTTGGGCCAGTTCCTAGCTTCTTTCAGCCCCCTGATATAAAACACGCTAAGCGCGTTTTTAGCTTGTACCTACTCAGCACAGATCCTCGTGGTGGCCAGCAGAGTAATCCAAGCTTCAGAGAGCTAAAAAAGCGACTTTACCTGATTTAAGTATATTTTTTGTGGCTTTCCACTTCTATTTATCTAGCAACTGTATTTCGCCTGCTTGCTGATACATTGTTATTGTTTTTCTGCATTTATTCTGTTTTTGCACTTGATTTCTCAGTTTGTTACTTTTAAAATCTGTAATTGTTGCAAATTGTTTGTGTAGGCTGTGATAGCCGATTTATAGCATTTATAAGTGTTTACTGTATCTGTTTCTGCTTGTTTTCTGAAAAAAAAAATATATCTCTTGTTTTCCCGCCTTACTGAGCTAGATTAGTCCAGTTTCAGAGCTTGCTGATCCCTGGACTTTGTTTGCAGTTCCTGTTACTGATTCTTTGCCTAATTTGGAAGAGAGGAAGTTCCCTTGCTTACCAGTGGGAGTGGGAAGCATTGAGCTGCCTGTTGGTCCAGTTTTGTGAGGTTTCAGCCAGTAACTTGTAGTCTATTGGTCGTTTTGGGCCAGTTCCTAGCTTCTTTCAGCCCCCTGATATAAAACACGCTAAACGTGCGTTTTTTAGCTTGTACCTACTCAGCACAGATCCTCGTGGTGGCCAGCAGAGTAATCCAAGCTTCAGAGAGCTAAAAAAGCGACTTTACCTGATTTAAGTATATTTTTTGTGGCTTTCCACTTCTATTTATCTAGCAACTGTATTTCGCCTGCTTGCTGATACATTGTTATTGTTTTTCTGCATTTATTCTGTTTTTGCACTTGATTTCTCAGTTTGTTACTTTTAAAATCTGTAATTGTTGCAAATTGTTTGTGTAGGCTGTGATAGCCGATTTATAGCATTTATAAGTGTTTACTGTATCTGTTTCTGCTTGTTTTCTGAAAAAAAAAAATATCTCTTGTTTTCCTGCCTTACTGAGCTAGATTAGTCCAGTTTCAGAGCTTGCTGATCCCTGGACTTTGTTTGCAGTTCCTGTTACTGATTCTTTGCCTAATTTGGAAGAGAGGAAGTTCCCTTGCTTACCAGTGGGAGTGGGAAGCATTGAGCTGCCTGTTGGTCCAGTTTTGTGAGGTTTCAGCCAGTAACTTGTAGTCTATTGGTCGTTTTGGGCCAGTTCCTAGCTTCTTTCAGCCCCCTGATATAAAACACGCTAAACGCGCGTTTTTTAGCTTGTACCTACTCAGCACAGATCCTCGTGGTGGCCAGCAGAGTAATCCAAGCTTCAGAGAGCTAAAAAAGCGACTTTACCTGATTTAAGTATATTTTTTGTGGCTTTCCACTTCTATTTATCTAGCAACTGTATTTTGCCTGCTTGCTGATACATTGTTATTGTTTTTCTGCATTTATTCTGTTTTTGCACTTGATTTCTCAGTTTGTTACTTTTAAAATCTGTAATTGTTGCAAATTGTTTGTGTAGGCTGTGATAGCCGATTTATAGCATTTATAAGTGTTTACTGTATCTGTTTCTGCTTGTTTTCTGAAAAAAAAAATATCTCTTGTTTTCCCGCCTTACTGAGCTAGATTAGTCCAGTTTCAGAGCTTGCTGATCCCTGGACTTTGTTTGCAGTTCCTGTTACTGATTCTTTGCCTAATTTGGAAGAGAGGAAGTTCCCTTGCTTACCAGTGGGAGTGGGAAGCATTGAGCTGCCTGTTGGTCCAGTTTTGTGAGGTTTCAGCCAGTAACTTGTAGTCTATTGGTCGTTTTGGGCCAGTTCCTAGCTTCTTTCAGCCCCCTGATATAAAACACGCTAAGCGCGTGTTTTTTAGCTTGTACCTACTCAGCACAGATCCTCGTGGTGGCCAGCAGAGTAATCCAAGCTTCAGAGAGCTAAAAAAGCGACTTTACCTGATTTAAGTATATTTTTTGTGGCTTTCCACTTCTATTTATCTAGCAACTGTATTTCGCCTGCTTGCTGATACATTGTTATTGTTTTTCTGCATTTATTCTGTTTTGCACTTGATTTCTCAGTTTGTTACTTTTAAAATCTGTAATTGTTGCAAATTGTTTGTGTAGGCTGTGATAGCCGATTTATAGCATTTATAAGTGTTTACTGTATCTGTTTCTGCTTGTTTTCTGAAAAAAAAAAAAAATATCTCTTGTTTTCCCGCCTTACTGAGCTAGATTAGTCCAGTTTCAGAGCTTGCTGATCCCTGGACTTTGTTTGCAGTTCCTGTTACTGATTCTTTGCCTAATTTGGAAGAGAGGAAGTTCCCTTGCTTACCAGTGGGAGTGGGAAGCATTGAGCTGCCTGTTGGTCCAGTTTTGTGAGGTTTCAGCCAGTAACTTGTAGTCTATTGGTCGTTTTGGGCCAGTTCCTAGCTTCTTTCAGCCCCCTGATATAAAACACGCTAAACGTGAGTTTTTAGCTTGTACCTACTCAGCACAGATCCTCGTGGTGGCCAGCAGAGTAATCCAAGCTTCAGAGAGCTAAAAAAGCGACTTTACCTGATTTAAGTATATTTTTTGTGGCTTTCCACTTCTATTTATCTAGCAACTGTATTTCGCCTGCTTGCTGATACATTGTTATTGTTTTTCTGCATTTATTCTGTTTTTGCACTTGATTTCTCAGTTTGTTACTTTTAAAATCTGTAATTGTTGCAAATTGTTTGTGTAGGCTGTGATAGCCGATTTATAGCATTTATAAGTGTTTACTGTATCTGTTTCTGCTTGTTTTCTGAAAAAAAAAATATATCTCTTGTTTTCCCGCCTTACTGAGCTAGATTAGTCCAGTTTCAGAGCTTGCTGATCCCTGGACTTTGTTTGCAGTTCCTGTTACTGATTCTTTGCCTAATTTGGAAGAGAGGAAGTTCCCTTGCTTACCAGTGGGAGTGGGAAGCATTGAGCTGCCTGTTGGTCCAGTTTTGTGAGGTTTCAGCCAGTAACTTGTAGTCTATTGGTCGTTTTGGGCCAGTTCCTAGCTTCTTTCAGCCCCCTGATATAAAACACGCTAAGCGCGTGTTTTTTAGCTTGTACCTACTCAGCACAGATCCTCGTGGTGGCCAGCAGGGTAATCCAAGCTTCAGAGAGCTAAAAAAGCGACTTTACCTGATTTAAGTATATTTTTTGTGGCTTTCCACTTCTATTTATCTAGCAACTGTATTTCGCCTGCTTGCTGATACATTGTTATTGTTTTTCTGCATTTATTCTGTTTTTGCACTTGATTTCTCAGTTTGTTACTTTTAAAATCTGTAATTGTTGCAAATTGTTTGTGTAGGCTGTGATAGCTGATTTATAGCATTTATAAGTGTTTACTGTATCTGTTTCTGCTTGTTTTCTGAAAAAAAAAAAATCTCTTGTTTTCCCGCCTTACTGAGCTAGATTAGTCCAGTTTCAGAGCTTGCTGATCCCTGGACTTTGTTTGCAGTTCCTGTTACTGATTCTTTGCCTAATTTGGAAGAGAGGAAGTTCCCTTGCTTACCAGTGGGAGTGGGAAGCATTGAGCTGCCTGTTGGTCCAGTTTTGTGAGGTTTCAGCCAGTAACTTGTAGTCTATTGGTCGTTTTGGGCCAGTTCCTAGCTTCTTTCAGCCCCCTGATATAAAACACGCTAAACGTGCGTTTTTTAGCTTGTACCTACTCAGCACAGATCCTCGTGGTGGCCAGCAGGGTAATCCAAGCTTCAGAGAGCTAAAAAAGCGACTTTACCTGATTTAAGTATATTTTTTGTGGCTTTCCACTTCTATTTATCTAGCAACTGTATTTTGCCTGCTTGCTGATACATTGTTATTGTTTTTCTGCATTTATTCAATTTTTGCACTTGATTTCTCAGTTTGTTACTTTTAAAATCTGTAATTGTTGCAAATTGTTTGTGTAGGCTGTGATAGCTGATTTATAGCATTTATAAGTGTTTACTGTATCTGTTTCTGCTTGTTTTCTGAAAAAAAAAAAAATCTCTTGTTTTCCCGCCTTACTGAGCTAGATTAGTCCAGTTTCAGAGCTTGCTGATCCCTGGACTTTGTTTGCAGTTCCTGTTACTGATTCTTTGCCTAATTTGGAAGAGAGGAAGTTCCCTTGCTTACCAGTGGGAGTGGGAAGCATTGAGCTGCCTGTTGGTCCAGTTTTGTGAGGTTTCAGCCAGTAACTTGTAGTCTATTGGTCGTTTTGGGCCAGTTCCTAGCTTCTTTCAGCCCCCTGATATAAAAAACGCTAAGCGTGTTTTTTAGCTTGTACCTACTCAGCACAGATCCTCGTGGTGGCCAGCAGGGTAATCCAAGCTTCAGAGAGCTAAAAAAGCGACTTTACCTGATTTAAGTATATTTTTTGTGGCTTTCCACTTCTATTCATCTAGCAACTGTATTTCGCCTGCTTGCTGATACATTGTTATTGTTTTTCTGCATTTATTCTGTTTTGCACTTGATTTCTCAGTTTGTTACTTTTAAAATCTGTAATTGTTGCAAATTGTTTGTGTAGGCTGTGATAGCCGATTTATAGCATTTATAAGTGTTTACTGTATCTGTTTCTGCTTGTTTTCTGAAAAAAAAAAAAAAAAATATCTATTGTTTTCCGCCTTACTGAGCTAGATTAGTCCAGTTTCAGAGCTTGCTGATCCCTGTACTTTGTTTGCAGTTCCTGTTACTGATTCTTTGCCTAATTTGGAAGAGAGGAAGTTCCCTTGCTTACCAGTGGGAGTGGGAAGCATTGAGCTGCCTGTTGGTCCAGTTTTGTGAGGTTTCAGCCAGTAACTTGTAGTCTATTGGTCGTTTTGGGCCAGTTCTAGCTTCTTTCAGCCCCCTGATATAAAACACGCTAAACGTGCGTTTTTTAGCTTGTACCTACTCAGCACAGATCCTCGTGGTGGCCAGCAGGGTAATCCAAGCTTCAGAGAGCTAAAAAAGCGACTTTACCTGATTTAAGTATATTTTTGTGGCTTTCCACTTCTATTTATCTAGCAACTGTATTTCGCCTGCTTGCTGATACATTGTTATTGTTTTTCTGCATTTATTCTGTTTTGCACTTGATTTCTCAGTTTGTTACTTTTAAAATCTGTAATTGTTGCAAATTGTTTGTGTAGGCTGTGATAGCCGATTTATAGCATTTATAAGTGTTTACTGTATCTGTTTCTGCTTGTTTTCTGAAAAAAAAAAAAAAATATCTCTTGTTTTCCCGCCTTACTGAGCTAGATTAGTCCAGTTTCAGAGCTTGCTGATCCCTGTACTTTGTTTGCAGTTCCTGTTACTGATTCTTTGCCTAATTTGGAAGAGAGGAAGTTCCCTTGCTTACCAGTGGGAGTGGGAAGCATTGAGCTGCCTGTTGGTCCAGTTTTGTGAGGTTTCAGCCAGTAACTTGTAGTCTATTGGTTGTTTTGGGCCAGTTCCTAGCTTCTTTCAGCCCCCTGATATAAAACACGCTAAACGCGCGTTTTTTAGCTTGTACCTACTCAGCACAGATCCTCGTGGTGGCCAGCAGGGTAATCCAAGCTTCAGAGAGCTAAAAAAGCGACTTTACCTGACACATAAACACACAAAGACATACTCGGAGGCTCTGAGCAAAAATCTACCAAAACAGCAGAGGTCACCAAAGCAGACACCCAAACAACTACCACCTCAGAACACAACACCTGCAACACATAAACCTCACAGTCAGAGTGTCAAACAGTCACAGCCCTTAAGGCCAAACACAATGCCAGACACACTAGTCATTGGTGACTCCATAGTCAGACACACTGATGTCCCGCTCACCAGACTGAGTAAGGAGAGGGTCACAGTAAGCTGCCTGTCGGGCGCTAGAATCCGCCACATAACGCAAGCACTCAGGTCTCTCAACAGCAGGTACAAATACGACTCAGTCATTATCCACGCTGGTGTAAATGACCTGAGACGTACCTCCTTGGATTACATGAAAAGAGACATTGAGGAGCTCTCTGATTATGTAGCCCAGGCAGGTATGACCCTGACCTTGAGCAGTATCCTACCTTCACCAAGAATGATGCCACAATATAGAGATAAGATGATCAGCTTTAACAATTGGCTTAAACTCTGGTGTCATTCAAAGGGGATCCAATGTCTGTCTGCCTGGGATGACATGCTGGACAAGCCACTCTGCTTCGCAAGGGATGGCTTGCACCTGTCACCCCTGGGATTCCGGATATTGGCAAAGGCTCTTGCCACCCCTATAGTGCCTTTTTTAGGCAAGGCTCAAATTCTAAACCTACCACCCTAGAACACAAAAATGGAAAAAAGCTAAGGGTAATGCTGCTCAATGCCAGAAGTCTCAATCTCAAAATGCACGCACTCGAGGCCCTTCTCAGTATGGAGAATATCGATGTCTGTGCTGTGACAGAAACCTGGTTCAAGGCTCCTGAGAGCACCCCAGCACTATCAGGTTTTACCGCATACCATGCATTCCGACCCCAAAATCCGGACAATACCAAGAAAGGAGGGGGGTATCCATATTCATCAAGGACACCCACACCTCAAGATTGGTGGCAACGCACGATGCATCGGAGACCATCCAGGTGCAATTAACCATAGGCAAGACTGCTCTGCAAATTGTAGCATGTTACAGGCCACCCTCACAAACTCAGGAACCTCACATGGCTTTCCTGAAAACACTGGAGGGGATAAATGTATCTCCAAACACCATCATACTAGGTGACTTCAATTACCCTAATATAGACTGGGAACACTACTCAAGCCCAAATACCCTAGCCCAAAAGTTCCTGGAATTCATAAACTCAAACGCCATGGAACAACTGGTCACCATCCCCACAAGAGGAGAAAACATACTTGATCTCATCATCACGAACATGGGAGCACAATGTTCAACACCGGAAGTATACCCCTCACTGGTGAGATCAGATCACAAACTAATCTCGCTGGAGGTCCTCATCCCACCCCCGCCTGAAATAAAAAAGACCACAGTAAAGAACTTCTCAAAAGCCGACTTCACACTTCTAAAGACTAGTGTGGTCTCCTTTAAGGCCCCCGAGCCGGCAGAAAACAGTACCCAAGCCGCTGAATCACTTACAAATGCCTTCTACCAGCACCTACAGGACTGCATGGATAAGGCCATCCCAAGCAAAACAAAGACTCTTTGTACCAAAGGTAAGCGTCCAGTCTGGTGGACCCCAGCCATAAACAAACTCTACAACAAAAGGAGGAAGCTACTACAAGATAGAGCAAAATCCTTAAAAGGTAAGACACCTTTGATCACTACAAGTAAAAAACTAAGAGCTCTTATAAAATCATCCAAAGCAAACTTTGAGAGAAAAATAGCTAAAGACTCAAAAGACAATCATAAGGCCTTCTTCAGCTATGTTAGAAACCTGGGAGGAAACTCCCAGATATGCTCAGAACTAGTTCAAAATGATGTGAAGATTACTGATCCTACAGACATTGCCAACATACTGGCTGACAGGTTCAGTGCAAACTCCCCCCCCTCCCCCCAAAAGGTGAGATATCTATACCAAACGATTGCAGCCCCCCAAACATCTCTAACGCCCAAGTGAGAACTGCTCTCTCCAAAGCAAAAAACACAGCATCCATGGGACCTGATGGTGTCCCCGGCTGTGTGCTCCACGAACTCAACGAGGAATTAAACCCACAGCTAGGACAGCTGTTTAATCAGAGTCTCACCTCTGGATATGTACCCAAGGAGTGGCGCACTGCGACAGTGGTCCCACTTCATAAAGGCGGTGCCTCCACCGACCCAGGAAATTACCGGCCCATTAGCTTGACAAGCCTTATCTGCAAAGCCATGGAGAGGATCATAATGGATCTCATAAACAAAGACATAGGGAATTTGCAGACTTTGGATCCAACCCAGTTTGGCTTTGTCAAAGGCAGATCATGCCTTTTAAACTTGGTTGACTTTTTCGAAACAGTCACTAAAGCCATTGATGAGGGAAAAGCAGTCCATACAGCATACCTCGATCTGGCGAAAGCTTTCGATACAATACCCCACTCGGGTATCATTGAAAAACTCATCAGCTTAAATGTTAACCCATACATCACAAGATGGGTTGCAAACTGGCTGAGCGACAGAACCCACAGGGTCAGAGTTGCTGGCGCCATGTCAGACTCTAAGCCTGTCACAAGTGGTGTCCCACAGGGCTCAGTCCTGGGCCCACTCTTGTTTGGCATCTACTTCTCCGAAGTACAAGCAAACACAGGAGGGCTATGGCTGACAAAGTTTCCAGATGACTGCAAACTGGGCGCCGTAGTCGAAAACACATCTGACACAGATATCCTTCAGAAAGGTCTCACAGAAACGGATAACTGGTGCCAGAGCCATGGCCTAAAGTTAAATGCCAAAAAATGCATAGTCACACCCTTCGGGAAAAACAAGGTTACCCCTAGCTACCACATAGGTGGCAATACACTGAGCACAGAAGAAGTTATTAGGGACCTGGGGACCCAGGTTGACAGTAGCCTGTCATTCGACACCCATGTAGCTAAAGTAGTTAGGAAGACCTTCTACATTGCCCACCTTATCATGAAGGGATTCACATCTAGATCAAGGGAGGTCATAGTTTCCCTGTACTCATCACTCATCAGACCAATGATTGAGTACAATGCCCCATTCGGAATGTATCTGACCCGACACTTGCAGCAGCTGGAGAGGCCACAAAAGTTCCTCACCAAAAGGATAAAGGGTCTCAAAAATCTGTCCTATGCTGCCCGACTGAAAGAACTTCAGCTCTATTCAGTCGCTTACCGCTTGCTCAGAGGTGACCTGTGCCTGGCATACAAGGCCATGTCAAACCCAGATTTGATGAATATGCTTCACCTCAATAAATCTAGATCCATCAGAGCCACAAGGGCGGGAGACGTAAACCTCGACACGGCTATTAATAGGATGTGCTGGAGGGATAGATTCATCACCCAAAGACTCCCTATGCTGTGGAACAAAATACCGGTATATGTGAGTCAGAGCACCTCGCTGGCCTTGTTCAAGAGAAATCTTGACCAATGGATGGGAGATCGCAGATATACCCCAGGGATTACCTCAGTGTCACTGCTCGACAGAGGCACAGCAAAATAATGGGTATAGTTCCCCATACTAAAGGGGTGGCGTAAGCCACAAAACTATGGGCTAGGCTTGTAAATGCCCTCGGGCAGATAGCCAAGTATAAACCTATGAACCTATGAACCTATTAGATCCATACAGCAAGAATTTCTGATAACATTTGACTTGCTGATGGGCAGCAAATCTATCACTATTGGGTCATACGATACATTGTATACCAAACGCAGGTCACCTCTTAGTAGTCTGTAGGATACTGAGCATAGTGACAGGGCTTTGAGTCAGTCCATATAGGATATATTGTTTAGGCCTTCTATCCTTTTAGTACAGTATATATGTGGGTCTTCCAGTTGTTACACATGTCTGGACAGATACAAGTCAAAGAGGACATTGTACTCAATGATTGTCCTAATGAGGGGCCAAGTAATGGGGAACAATGACAGCCTTAGTCCCTTTACTTATAAGTTGTACAATATAGGACTCATGACAACAGACATATGTTGGTCAAAAGTAAGGTCATTGTCCACATAACTTCTCAAATATTGAACAGCTGTGTCAACTCTTGTGGTGTATTGTCATCATGGTAGTTGCCTAGGGTAGATTACTTCCCAAAGGATATGATAGTGCAATTTTTGGCCTTTGGTTTCAGTCCATAATTTTAGCATTAGTTATTTATTTGGGTCAAAACTTTCTGCAGGATGGATAAGTAATTTGGGGAGTCAAAGACTGCAACTAGCTTGTAGTCATCTGCAGACATAGTCAGCCAAACATCTTTAATATTGGCTTTTACTTCAGAGAAGTAGATGCCAAACAGGAGTGATCCCAGCACAGAACCCTGGAGGACTCTACTGGTGACTTGTCTATTTGTAGAGGTAACTTCCCCCGTTTTGATTTCCTGCATCCCATCTGTGAGTCAGCTAGTCTAACTTGTGACACAGGGCTTTATTCTTAGTTTATTTAATTTTTCTACTAAGCACAACGGGGGTATTGTGTCAAAGATTTGGCCAGGTTGGGGTATGCAGTGTATACTGATTTACTTTCATCCATTGCTTTGGCGATATTTTCCAAAAAATCCAACAGGTTGAGTAAACATGTCCTGTCCTTGATGAATCCAAACCGAGACAGTTCCAGTGTTTGTTTCCCTATTTCTTTTTTGATTAGTTCTATGGTAAGTCCTTCCATGGCTTTGCATATAAGGATGATCAGACTTGTATTCCCCTGTCATATTTACCAATTCCTTGTCTTAAAAGGCATCTATATTTGAATGTTCCAAAAAGGCACCAAAGACATGACATATGTAAAACCTCAGATTTATTCAGTAATTCACAAATCAAAATATTAGCCCACTTGGCTTTGGAGTTTTGAAAGAAACCAAGCAGTATCTTAATGAATTTATCATAACATCACTCAACCTACACATTCTCTCCAGGATATAGGCTGCCTTGCAACACTAGGAAAGTCCTAGGCTGTAGGCCTTTTCCAGGCCAAACCTGTACTTTCAAAAATTATGCTCTACAAAGTGGCCCTGATCGAGATTTCCTACTCCATTCTTTCAGGTCTTCTTTCAGGTCCTCCTTCAGATGTAGGTCTTCCTTCAGATTATTCCATGTGTGAGGGACTAACTTGCTGAGATTAGTTCCCCAGACTACTCCAGTTTATATTCTATTAATTGGCAATTAAGACCTTGTAATCTAGCTAACTACTCTGAGAATATTCCCACATTTTATACTGCAGTATACTTTTAAACACATATATACATCTTCCATGACCATGTTACTATAAGTCTCTCTCTCTCTCTCTCTATATATATATATATATATATATATATATATATATAAAATGGGCGTGCCTTCACTGAAGGTTGAACATCGAGCTGGCACCTCAGCGTTTGTAAAAATCTACTGCCAATCATTAGCAGACCGGAGTTCCGCTGTGGCGACCCCTAACCAGGAAAATGCCGAAAGACAACAACATATATATATACATATATATATATATATATATATATATATATATATATATATATATATATATATATATATATATATATATATATATATACACACACACACATATAAATATATATATATATATATATATATATATATATATATATATATATATATATATATATACACACACACATATATATATATATATATATATATAGATACATATATACACACACATATATATATATATATATATATAAAGAGAGAGACAGAGAGTTACCAAGGCTATAGACGAAGGAAAGGTGGACCACACAGCCTACCTAGGCCTCACAAAGGCCTTCAACACCATTCCCAATTCTGGTATTATAGACAAGCTCACCAGCCTGAACATAAACCCCTACATCACGAGATGGGTTGCCAACTGGCTCACGGACAGAACCCACATGGTAAGAGTTCCAAGAGTTAGTTCTGACTCTAAACTGGTTACAAGTGGCATTCCCCAGGGCTCAGTTCTAGGACCCCTTCTGTTTGGCATATACTTCTCAAAGGTACAGGCAAGCACAGGAGGTCTATGGCTGACCAAGTTCGCAGACGACTGCAAACTAGGGGCTATAACTGACTCTCCAGCTGACACAGACATCCTCCAAAAGGGTCTCAACTGAGACAGATACCTGGTGTCAAAACTATGGCCTCAAGCTAAATGCCAAAAAGTGCATGGTCATCCCCTTTGGAAAAAACAAAGTACCCACAAACTACCACATAGGTGGTAGCCCCCTAAATGCGGAAGATGTAATAAGGGATCTGGGGACCCAAGTAGATAGTTATCTCTCCTTTGATAATCACATTGCCAAAGTGGTTAGAAAATCCTTCTATGTGGCCCACCTAATCACAAAAAGGTTTGCATCCAGATCAAAAGAGGTCATTGCGCCCCTCTATGCATCACTCTTCAGACCCATCATAGAGTACAGCGGCCCATTTGGGATGTACCTTACAAGACACCTGCAACAGCTGGAAAGACCACAGAAGTACCTCACCAAGAGGATCACTGGCCTTAAACAGGTGCCCTATGCAGCTCGACTGAAGAAACTCCAGCTATACTCGGTTGCATACCGCCCACTCAGAGGTGATCTATGCCTGACATACAAGGCCATGTCCAACCCAAAATTGATGGACATGCTCCACCTAAAGAAAACCATATTCCCTCGAGCCACATGCTCTAGGGATCTAAACCTCACCACAACAATAAATAAGATGTGCTGGAGGGATAGATTCCTGTCCCAGAGACCTCCATGCTCTGGAACAAGATTCCAATCTACATTAGGTAGAGCTCCTCACTAACACTCTACAAGAGAAACCTCGACAAGTGGATGGGAAATAGAAAGTTTACCCCAGGGATCACTTCAATGGCTCTGCTGGATAAAGGCACAAGGAACTAATCTAAGGGGGTGGCGAAAGCCAACACAATTCCGGCTTGGTTTATAAATGCCTTCAGGCAGATAGCCTAATACCTACCTATGAACCTATAAACTCTGATCAATTCTTACTTTAAACAGTCACTTGGAAAGTTAAACAAACAAAGGCTGGGTCACTTGAAAAAAGTTAAAGATGTATAAACCAAAAGTAAAAAAATAAACCTGCAAAGCTGCAAAATCAATATGCACACATGTATATTTAATTTGATTAAAAGACAGGTACTAGGACTTTAACTGTTGTAAGGAGGTACACACACCACAATTCTGAAGTGAAAAGTAGCAATGTGCAAGCCTAAATGGAAACTGTATTTTCAAGAAACCAAGTGTTTTGCAATGCAATGGTATATTTCACCATAAAACTTCCTTCAGGATTTTGTTCTCAGATTATGTGTATATGAGCCTAGCCTTGAGCAGCATTCTACCTTCAATAAGGATGATGCCACAATAAAAACAAAAAAATGATTGACTTTAACAACTGGCTTAACTTCTGGTGTCAGTCCAAGGGGATCCAATATTTGTCAGCCTGGGAGGACATGATCGACAGGCCATGCTGTTTTACCAGACATCTTCTGCACCTGTCTCCTCTTGGCTATTGGATACTGGCAAAGGATTTAGCCACCCCTATGGTGCCTTTTTACGCAATGTCAAAGTAAACAGCCTCTCAGCATGACAAAATCTTCTCTTGATAACTCAAGGTGCTGCTGCTCAATGCTATAAGAGTCTAAACAAAAAACTACACACCCTAGAAGAACTCCTCACCCTGGAAAATGCTGACATTTGTGCAGTAACTGAGACATGGTTCAAAGCAGTGGAAAGCACTCAGCCATACATGGCTACAATGCCTTCCATACATTCAGACCACCAACTGAGCAAGAAAGAACTAAAGGAGGAGTTGTATCCATCTTCATTAAGGATAAGTACACATCAAGACTGGTCAAACAGTATAAACTCTCTCTCAAGCTACTCCATGTCCAACTAACTACAGGCAAAATCCTTTGCCACATCATTGCTAACTATAGGGTCCCCACCATTAACCAGGAAAACACATCATGTACCTGGACTTACTGGAGTCACTCAACATGCAGCCTAATGCCTTACTCATGGGTAACTTTAACTATCCTACTGACTGAGGAACATACACGACCACTAATATACAGGCTCAAGGGCTCTTGGACTTTGTCAGTGAAAATGCTGTGAAACAGCTGCTCAGCATGCTCTGATGGAAATGTTACACATTTGTAAATCAAACTGCATGAGGGTCACTTGTTCCAGGGATCTTAACTTAGCCTCTGACATAAATAAATCATGTTGGAAAGATAGATATGTCACTCAGAGACTACCCCATTTCTGGAACATGCTTCCCATTCATGTGAAATAAAGCCCTTCCCTGACTCTCTTCAGGTTCAACCTAGATCAATGGATGGGTAATCGTAAATTTACTCCTGAGGTGGTGTCCATGTCCCTCATGCACAGAGACAGTCAGTATTACATACAATAGCACAAGATCATACCTCTAGGAACTTCGTTCAACTAGGAATTGAAAACTGGGAAACTTGAGAAACTTGAGTTAAATATGGCTAGGGTTGAAAGGGCTCTTGGGCTGTTAGCCTAATAATCTCCTAAGAATCTATGTATTCTACCAGCAGCACATACTCAGTTTACTGTAGTGCTTAGACTCCTTAATTTTTAAAGTGTGAAAACAGAGTTTAACAATCTTAACTGTCCAATAGGTATCGGTCAGTAAAATGACCTCTACTCTCTCTCCTTACCTCCTGGTCACCACCAGTGTACCACAAAGTTCTGTTCTTGGTCCCCTCCTGTTTAACATTTTCAATAACACCCTCTAGTCATTCACACAACAGGCCACCGTAATACAATACGCAGATGATTCCACTCTCATTTGCACATCTGACAACATGGTACACCTCCAGAAAAATTACTCAAGAAGCTTTAACAGCCACTGAAACATGGCTTTGTAACTCACAACTCGTGCTCAATCCAAAAAAGACCATACTACTACTTTTTTCCACAAATCCCTCCCTAGTTAAAAAACAAAATTTAAAGTCCTCTCTTGATAATACAACTACTGAAGTCACTTCTCATAGCAAATTATGAGGTGTGATAGTGGATGATAATCTTACATTTGAAGTACATATACAAAACTGCATAAGAAAAACTCATCAAAAAATAGGGATGCTTTATCGATCCAAAAAGTTCTTACCAATGCAACTAAAACTACACCTGCCACTACTTATCTCCTCCCCACACTCTCATCCTCTCTAACCTCCAGGCTTCACAAAAATTAAAACATGAATGATGCTATAATGAAGTTGCTAAATTTGCAGCAAATAACCCTTTCAGAATCTATCACTGTACAGCACCAAAAAGCCTAAATTGGTTAGAATTGCCTCATCAACTAAGATATATACAACTTCTTACCACCTACAAAATTATCCAGCATTCATCTGCCTGTCTAGCACTAAAAACCATTCTACATGTGTTCCCAGTCAGTCATTGTGATCCAGTGACTAAAAACGCCTGTCTGTCTACAAACCTATCAAATCTGCTAGGCATTGTCTGTAGTCGTACACGGTTGCTAAGGCCTAGAACTCCTTACCTGTATCCTTCAGGTCAATACCCTCCCTTCCATCTTTTCATCTTTCAAAACCACTCTGAAAGACTTCCTATCTAAAATCTGGCTTTGTTCTTCCTCAAAACCAGGATAAACTATATCCCTAAATGTGAACAAGTACTTTTTCATCCCTTATAACTCCTTACTCTCCCTTCTTCACTTACTTCCTTAATTTTATCAAATTCTCTTTCCTTCTCTCCAAGTATACCATAAGCCTGTTTTCCTCCCACTTCATAGTGCAATTCCTGTTTGTATTAGACTAATTAACCTTTAATTTTTATCCAAGCTGTCTAAAATTTCTCTAAATGTTGTTGTGTCTTTTGGCTTTTCCCGGTTAGGGGTCGGTCCGCTAATGATTGGCAGTAGATTTTTCTGCACCGAGTTGCTGGCCCTGACACACAACCTTCAATGAAGGTACGCCCATTCATGCATGTCTCCACACAGAAGATGCTCTAGCTGAGAATCGAATAGGACGTCTTACTGTGAGGCGACAACGCTACCGCAGCACCACCACCGCAGTCTGAAATATTAAATAATTTTCATATAACTTGTAGCAATTCTTAACTAATGTTTTAATATTATGTCTACTTTGTTATAATTATTTAAACTGTAAAAGTTTTTGTTTTATTTTTGAAGACTGGAAAATTATTGCTCTTAAAATGTTTTGTAATAGTTTGGAGCTTTTCTTCCCGGGCCACCACTGAAAATGAGCTTCTACTCAGTTAGACCTTTGCAGTAATAAAAATGTCAATAAATAAACTGTTTAAATTACTGAAATTCCAGCTCCTAAAGATCACCATGGAAACGAAACATTTGTGTTTAGGCTCCCCGTCTGCTGATGAAACGCTTGGTGTGTTTTAGTAAGCATTCTGAGAACTATTTGTAGTTTAGACCTTGACGTTCTGCTATATAACATATACAGAATCTGAGTGTAGTATATCATGATGAGAATGTGAAGTAAAAGCTGTGGGCAATGCTCCCTCACGGCTAATGAGCAAAATAAAAAAATGCATACAATCTAAAATGCTGGGTAGCAGTAATTAAATTCTGATCTTTTGGCTAATTGTTTATTTAGAGCTTTCCTTCCACAGAAAAAAAAAAGATATAAATTTAGATCTGTTCCAGGAGTTTTCTACTCAGACTTCTGTCACAGTGAGGGAATAGCTCAGGATTTTGGGTCTTATGGCTTCCATGATTCTCATGATACCTCTTTCAAGATTTCACATGAGAAAGATAGAATAGTATCTGAAATCTCTTTGGTTCCATCATTAACACCCATGGTCTTTTCAAGTCCTAGTCCTGGAATTTGTGAGAAGGGAAATCCTCTGTTGGAGATATCAAATGTCTTTGTAATGCAGGTCTCTCATTCTCCCATGCTGTTACAAAGCAGTTGGTTGCAACAGGTGCCTCAGACATTGCTTGGTCAGCAGCGTCAATGGGGATAAAGGTGCAATGTCCTTGGGACAAGAAAGCTAGACCAAAACGCATCAGTGTAAAAGAGATTCTAGCCTTTAGAAAGGTTCTCAACTCTTTGAATCACCAGTGCTCCACAGGGCCACTTCAAGTAGTTACAGACAATACCACAGTAATGTGGTACATAGGAGGAAACAGATCTTACCCCCTATACAGACTAGCCATGTTAGCTTGGGATATAGCTTTACAGCACAATCTCAGTCTACAGGCATCTTACATTCTATCAGAGCAAAACTGTGTGGCAGACAAGCTGAGCAGCACAAGGGCACATGAATGAACACTGAATCGGGGGTCTTCACAGATTTGATCCACCTGTAGGGAATTCCTCAGGTAGACCTTTCTGCCTCCTCTCTAAACAATCAACTGGCAAAATTCTGTTCCAGGACTCCATGCAAGAAGACCTGGAGACAGTTATGTTTTCTTTTCCTTGGACAAGAATATTTCTGTATGCTTTTCCACCAATTTCTAGGGTACTTCTGAAGAGTCTTGTCAAATATGTGACTCATTGCAAACACTAAATCGTTTGTGCTGCATCCTGATCTGAATCCAAACTGCTCATTTTCCTATCTTACTTTCTACTATTCTGCATATTTGTTTATAAATCACCCTCACCAGATGTTTAATGCAGTGTGGCAGGATTTTGATACCACTGTACTGCCCACAGTTGCAGATTTCCCCTTTTTTTCTTGTATACTGGCATTAGTATGCTTATTTTCTTGACATCTGGAACAGTAACATAACTAGGGTAGAGTGAGAGGGGCAACTGCTCCAGGTGAAGGCTGTTGGGGAGTGTTGTGCAATCAAACAATCACAATCTCCAATACAATATGCAGTCAACAATGAATTTGCTGTCAAACCTGAGTGCTGTAGCACTCCATATGTGGTCTAGGCTGTAGTACACAGTTTGCTACAGTTTGTAAAAAGCAAAAATCACTTTTTTTTTTTTTTTTACTAAAACCTGAGGACTGCAACACCTCTTGCAGGCGGGGTATAAACTCTAACAACTGTTTTCTATATTTTATAACAATTTTTTCTAAAGCAAGTAGTTAGCTACAGTTTATGAGAATAATTTTTTTAAGTAAAAGTTGAGTACTGTAGTGCTTTGTGCAGTTACGGTATAAACTGTAGCAACTTTTTGCTATAATTGTTACAAGCAATTTGCTACATTTTATAACATGAAGATTTTTTTCTTTAAATAAAAAAGACAGATGGTCAGGGGCAGACAGATACAGGACCTGAATGGCTAGGCAGGAGTGAGGGGTAGGGTGTATTGTGCATCTGGCTAAATGACTGGTGTCCCAGTAGAAGTAATGTCTGTGTTCTTTTGTTTTTTGTTTTGCCTCTAAATGGAAGAGCTGGGGTGGGGTGTGGATCTGTAATAAGCCATAGCCAGCCTTAGGCATAGGCCAACTAGGTGGCCACCTAGAGCGTCACTCTAGCAGGGGTGCTTTACCAGTATTTGTTTGGTGTAAGCAGATCAGGATGGGGGCAGCGGGTGGTGTGGTTGGGGGTGCCATGGAGCCCTTTTGCCTAGGGCACCAGCTGACCTAAGGCCGCTCCTGAATAAGCTGATCAACTTAATACAGTAATGTGTTTTTTTTTCTCTTCACTTGAAGAGTTGAGGTGTTGGGGTGCTGGTTCATGGTGCCAGCACAGGACACTGGTTGAGCCAGCTGTGCTTCTCATCTGGGATACATTTTTCTCTCCATACTACTAGGAATGTTCTCTGGAGGCATTTCTCCCTAGCTTACCCAGCCTACTGATCATATCTGCTGTTATCTCATCTGCTCCTGCTGATAAGCCTCACCTTATTTTCCTTAATGCTGTGTTTACTTCTTCAAGGGTGGGCTTCTCCTCTTCTTTCATAGGAGACTGTGTCTGGGATGGGACAGCTTCTGTGGGGTTTTCTTCATTCAGAAGCTGCTGGAAGTACTCCTTCCATTTGTCTTTGATATCCTATGGACTGGTGAGCAGGTTGTTGCTGGCATCCCTTATGAAGGGTGTCTGACTATCTTTTTCACCTTTCTCTTTTAGTTTTGCAACCTGATATTGTTTCTTTGTGCTATCTACTGAGGCCCTTTCCAGAAGCTGGTAGAGTGTCTCTGATACATTTCTCTTTGCTGCTGCAATTCCTCTCTTAGCATCTTTTTCAGCCAAAGAGTATTTCTTCTTAGCCTGGTCTGTCTTTTCTATCTCCCACTTTTTCCTGCACTCTTTCTTTCTTTTGATGACTTCCTGGACTTCTGCATTCCACCACCAGCTTTCCTTATGTATCTTATTTCCATACCTGGCTCAGCCACATACCTGTTCTGTAGTCCTCACACACGCTGTTTTGAGATGCTGCTACTCTTCTTCAACTCCACCAATTTCTTCTTCCTAAGGTGCAAAGGCTCTGAGTAATTCCTTGAACTCTTGCGGATACATACACACATACGTATATATCTCTCTCTGTCTATACATATAGATATATATATATATATATATATATATATATATATATATACATACATACATACATACATACACACACACAGAGATATATAGGTATATATATATATATATATATATATATATATATATATATATATATATATATAAATGTATACATACATATAAATATATACATACATACATACACACACACACACACACACACACACACACACACACACACACACACACACACACACACACACACACACAGGTGTGTATGTACACATTTTTCTTTTCCTGGTAGGATCCCACAGATGAGAGGGATAATTCTAGTATTTCCACACCTCAAAGTCAGTGGCAGGGGCAGGGCACAGATAATATAATGACTAAATAATATATAATGACTAAAGTCATATAATGACTAAAGCAGTTAGTTCCTCCAAACAACTTATCTTGTCCATTGATATCCAATTGAATATAAGTACTGTATTAACTCAGACAAAATATGAAACTCCTTTATCTTTACAGGCTAGAGTCCTTCCTACCCTGAATTTCCAATGGTCTATAGTGTTAATCTTCTATCCTTTTTCTATTCTGTACACACGTTTAATAATATGCCATTTCCCACTTCTTCACAGTGCTAGTGTGAGATCATAAAATGGTGCTAGATCTGTATTAGTTTGATGATGCTAGAATTGATTGGTGTTCATTGTTTCGCAGTTTGCAGAAGACTGAATTTAACAAATCCCTCTCCTTGATTCAAAGAAAAATCCCCCATAAACTATTTAACTACCCTGGTTCCTACTCACTCATTCTAATCACGGGGTGGCAGAAACAGCATTGTGACCTTAGTCAGTTTATTAGATTCCCAAATCCATGCTTTAATCTGACGACAGATTCAATGATTTGATGCTTCTTTATCCCTGTTAGCAAACCGCTGAACGGACTGCTCCTTGTACTGCATTTATTTTTCTTCAGGCGTGTACTCGAAGTGTCATCACAAGGCTATCACCACATTAAGACATGGAAATTCTGCAATAGAGGCTCATAAACAATCAAAAATGTGTACTGTGCAGGCTTCATCATTATGTAAATACTCAACACATCATAGTGCGTACTTTAGACATTTCCTACATGGGAGAGGACATAGAAGAGACAAAGTCCGAATAGAGAGATGATAAAATCAGCAAGAAAACTGGACTAATATTGCTGGAATTTAATTCTTATTTAAGCCTTGGTGAGTACCTTCACAAGGTAGACCCTTTTTTCATAAAATCTTACCAAGATGACACTGCTATATAGATTGTACTTTATATAGCATATATCATAGATTGAAATAGATTAAAAAATACTTTATATAGCATATATCATAGACTGAAATAGATTAAAAAAATAAAAAGACAGCTTGGTGCTCAAGTCCTAGGGAAAAAAGTGCCCAATCCTGATATGTACACTGGTACTAGGATGGGAAACAGGTAGAATGGGAAGCATCTGATCACTTGCCACATGAAAATATTCTGCAGCTTTCAGTAGGAAATCTGTACAAAAGTCCAGTTGGAGATGCAAAGCAGGGGAAGGAGCAGGAAACAGTGGCAACTCTGATGCAGTCAATGCTGTGGACAGGTCAGAGAGTTCCCATATGAAAGAGCAGTAGATGACGCAGGATGCAGACAACAGAATCTGTCACAGAAAGATGTTCTGGAGCTTTCTGTAGAATGCCTGCAAGAATTGGAGAACAAAGAATGTGCCCTCAGTTTAGAAGAAAATGACCCAAGGGAACAGTTGCTCAATTTAACAGAGATGGGTAGACTAATGTTAAGACTGATGAAAGAAACAGATTACAGAAAGTCAATAAAACCCAAAATATTAGAAGTCTGATAAAACAGATGAACACACGGTACTCAAGACTATTAACAGAAGTCCATGTGATATAACAAAAGTAACCAGGATATATTACTGTGTAACTAAATTAATAACAGATAAAGTCTTATCCCAAAAACAGAGTAATAATAGAAAGGAAGGCAAGATATCAAATGCCACCATGGAAGCACCGAACAGAGAAAACTATAAAGCAATTAAGTCAAGAAGTGTCGCCGTTAGAAGAGTACAGAAGAGGGAACAGATCAACAAAAATACTTAGATGTGATAAAAGCAATGCACAGTATCAGAACAGATGGGAGTCTATCATACACTATTGCAAATAATAAACTAAAGGTAACAGCACAGGCAGAAAAATTTAGAAGATGGGCAGATAAATATAATGGAAAACTGCAAAATAAGCAATTCATTAATGACCCAAAAATGTACAGAGAATTGGGAAACAAAGCAAAGGAATAGAAATACCACCAAAAAAAAAGAAGAAGAAATAGACACATTTTGGAGAAATATATATGAATACTGGAACATAACAAAGATGCTGAATAAATAAGAGTAAAATAAACATTAAGACGTTCATAAGTACAGGATATGAAATTAGATGAAGTAACGGCCAGAGAAATTGAAATAAAGTTAAGAAAAGCTCCTAAATGAAAAACCCCAGGCCCAGATGCAGTACTTTACTTCTGGCTAAAAGTATTAACATTTTTGCATAAAGATTTAACTCTGAGCAAGAACTACTTATATGTATAGCCCAAACAGACACAAACATAGGAAATATTATTACAATAGGAAAAATTGTACTCCTCCTTAACAGTGAACCTGCAGGCTATCCTTAAAACTATAGGCCAATAACTTTCCTTCCTACGATGTATAAACTATACAATGGAACTGATGCCAGCATAGTTTATAGTCACGTAGAAGAAAAGTCAATCATGACAATAGAACAAAAGGGTAACAAAAGAAAGTCATATGGAACAAATGATCATTTGTTGTTAAATAAAGTCATAATGGAGAACTGTAAATAGGGGAAGAATCTAAGTACGGCATGAATGGATTACAAAAAAAAAAAAATCGACAGCATCCCACATTCATGGATAAAAGAGTGCTTACAGCTGTATAAGATATGCCCTACATCGATCAGTTACATTACAGTGACCATGAAACAATGACAAACCACTTTGCAGTTAAGCCATGATAAAGGACTGATTATTAACCCAGAGATAACATTTCAGAGGGGGATATTCCAGGGTGACTCTTTTTCACCACTGCTCTTTTGTTTTGCCTTTAACCCATTAAGCTGTCTATTTAACAGATTAGGTCATAGTTACAGTTTAATCCCCAGAAAGCAATCAAGAGTAAAGACTTCTCATCTTCTTTTTGTATGCGATTAAAAACTGTATAGTTCATCATATACACACGTCTTTAAGTGGTTAAAACTTTCTCAGATGATATAACAATGTCATTTGGTCTTGATGAATGTGCAAAAGCAACATTAAAAGCCAGAAATATGCTGCAGCAAGAAAACATCAGTCTGGGACAGGAATGTGATACAACAGAACTTGTGTAGGGGAGAGTCTATAAATATTTGGGAATTGATAAAAGATCAACAATAAAACATGAACAATTGCAAACAAAACTCACTAAGAATATTTTAGAAGACTAAAATTAATATTGAAAACAGCCCTGACATCTAGGAACAAAGTCCAAGCTACAAACCAATTTATTCTTCTTTTCCTAACTTACAGTGTTGGGGTGATTGACTGGCCTCAAAAGGTATAAGCTGGGCAGGAAAACAAACAAAAAATGTTTCACGCTAATCAAATGATATTTAAAAATCAGTGCATACCAAGATTATATATTCCTAATTCTGAAGGAGGTATGGGCCTCCTCAAAACTTATTACATCTATAGATCTGCTGTATCAGGACTGCAAATATATCTGCTGACTTCACCAGATCCAAACATAGAGAAAGTTATATAACATGAGGAGAACAAGTCTAAGATGACTTCCCTGCTTTGTTTAGCAAACGCATATTGCTGTCAAGTGAGAATTGAAATCAAACCAGAAGTAGACAAAATCAGGCAGCAATTGAATGAGCCAAAAATACAAAAGAAAGAATATAAGGTGAAGGATCAGATGAGAAGGCAGGAAATGTGGAAAAGGCATGAATATAGTTGCAAGTACAGAAAACACCTGGAACAACCTCATGTCAATCAGGATCTGATGCAGGATGAAAGTGAACCAAAAGTTGAAAAATTACTACTGGTGACCCAGGATGGTGCACTATGTATACATTGGTTTACAAAGTCCATTTAACATGTGAAAGAGACAGACAAATGTAGGTTTTGTAAAACAGAACTAGAAACAGTCCCACATCTTGTTGCTGGGTGTCATACATACACCAATGGCAGAGGACCTGTTTACTGAAAGGTATAATAATGTGGCAAGACTGTTGCACTGGGGATTCTGCAAACATTACAATATTAAAGTAGCTGAGAAGCTTTTTTTAACATAAGCCACAAAACATTACAGAGAATGATGTTTATGTCACATGAGACCACTCATTACTAACAGTTCAAAAGTAGATGTGAGTATACCTAATATAGTAGTGCATGAAAAGAAAACAAAAGTAGCATTAATCCTTGAAATTGCTACACGCATTGATTACAATGTCAATTACAGAGAGACAAAAAGTCATAAAATACCAGAATTTCCAGCACAATTGAGGGCAATATGGAAGAAGGATACCCTGACAGTTCCAATCATAGAAGGAGCAATGGGTCTTATAAAATAAGAATTTACAGCGGTATTTAGATATGCTACCGATACATGTAACTCCATGTGAATTACAGAAGGAATGAATTCTGGCCACATTGCGTGTGCTAAGAATAGCACTTTTGGCTGACATCAAAGATTGAAACAATACTAATTTCATGGACTTTAATCATAGTTTGACTTAGGAATGGGGTCCATTCCTGTCATGGTACCAGAAACCCAAAATATTTGGAGAATTTAAACTGAGACTTAAAGTCCATTTATACAATCACATTAATTAGATAATGGGTTAAATGCACACTAACACCGATTGGATGGGGAACATTCTCTAACAGTGGGTAAATGTACATATACTGCCCAGTAAGAAAGAAGTCATGCTTCATGATAGAATATTAAGTTCTTCTGAACAGTGGCATAGACAGGGCATGTTGAGAGGGGTGACTGCCCCAGGAGCAAGTGTTGGGGGCTTGATAGGCCATTCGCAATCACTCTTAAATGCTTACCAGCTTTTAAAAGCCGATATTGCACTTGCAGTCAAAACTGAGCACTGTAGCACTCCATGTGTGGTCTAAACTGTAGCAACTGCCAAGCAGTTTGTTACATTTTAAAACTGGAAAAAGATTTTTTCTTTTTCTTCTAGTAAAATTCAGAGTACTGCAGTGCTGGGTGTGTGGTCTAATTGAGTGTCTGTAGCAACTGCTGGCTACATGTTTTTTTTTTTTTTTTTTTTTTTTTTTAAGTAAAACTTGAGCACAGGGTATAAACTGCAGCAACTGCTTGCTACGTTTTGTAGCAAACAGTCTGCTACAGTTTAAAAGGAAAAACATTTCTTTTTTTTTCCCTCTTCAAGCAAAGAGCTGGAGAGGAGGAAGAGGCTGTGCGGTGTGTATCTGACTACCTGGTTGGTATGCCAGTAGAAGGAGCAGACTTTTGTTTCGTTGTTTGAAGGGAGCTGGAGTGTAACTGCCCACCTGACTGGTGTGTGACAGTAATAGGAACAGACTTTTTTTTTAAATGAGGGGGTGGGGTATATATCATTGTACTGGCACAGGGCGCTTGGTTGAGCTAACTATGCCACTATGGTTGTGAAGCTCATATTCAAAAAAGCTAATGATGCCATTATTTCTACATTTGCTAAATGCCACTTTACTGTTTAGTGAGCACAAAATAAAATGAAAACCAGGAAAGATAAACAAAATAAAGTAAAATAAAACCCACTTGTAACTGCATGAGCAGTTAGGAGATCATGCCAATTTTATTTCCTTCTTACTGAGTTTTGAGAGATGAAAAAAAATAACGGAAGTGTACATGTTTGTAGAACAGAAAAAGAGAGAGAGAGTGAAACAGTGAAAGAGTATTTCCATCACAGTTTCCTTTCTCAAGAATTCTTAGAAAAATATAAGCCTGGGGATGATGTTATAAAGATCAGAAAGCTTACCCCAGCAACACAATGTCTCAACAATAACTAGTATGATACCATGATGAATAGTGTTACTCAAGGACTGTAATCTTCAGGGATTTTTGAGAAAATCAAACATTTTTGAGGGACACTTGAAAATATGAAGCAAAACCAGTCATGTTTTGCAGAATCAGGGATAGGTGAGATGCTTGGGGATGGTGGTGGTAGTGGGGGGGGGGTGGTTGCAATGCCTCACAAAGTATGAATTCTTCATTCATTCATTTGATCACAGTGGAACATCTGAGATATATTCAGTTAAGAAAGTGGATGTAATTGATGGGTAAATTTGTGTGTATGTGTTTGTGAGTCTATTTGTCTGCCTCTACATACAGGTGTGTGTGTGTGTGTGTGTGTGTGTGTGTGTGTGTGTGTGTGTGTGTGTGTGTGTGTGTGTGTGTGTGTGTGTGTCTATGTGAACACTAAATACATACATAATTTATATTTTGGATATAAATGACATGTACTACAGCCACTCCAGTGGTTTAGAGGGTGTTAGAAAAATATGTAATAGTAATATGCATGCTTAGTGCATTTAGTGCATTCGAGATTTAAAAGGGTTAATACATTTATTCTGTTCACACTGCATGAATCTGCACAGCCATTAGAAACTTAACAAGAAGCATTCTATTTTCTGCTAATGTCAGCAAATAACAAGAAGTAATTCATTTCTGCTAATGTCATGAAAATTAACAAAGAGATATTGATTTCTGCTTATGCCATGAGAAAACATACAGCTGCTAGAAGCCATTGATAAAGAAAACAATAGATGCTTGAAAGTTTAAACCGTAGTCAGCATTACTTGTACTGAAGCTAGAAATGTACTTTGAATCTAGGTAAAATGTAACACATGTATTAGAACAGTACAATAGAAGAATTGAAATGCTGAAATGGACTGACATAAACCCAAGGCCAGGTTGTTTTTCTCAAAATGTTTTTGCAGAATGACAGATATTTTAACTTGGTCAGCAATAAGTCTAACAATATTTTCTGTAGAACATACAGAAAGCTGTGTCTAACTACGTCAACAATAGAATGTAACATTTTCTATGTGACAGGAAGAGAACTGTATAAGTATAACCTACTAGTCATTAATCATTTAGACAAACCCTGTGCATACATGCTTTGTCTCCTTGCTGCAAGTAATAAAGGGTGCCTTGCTTGAACCTAACGTGAATTGGTCTTTGAAGTTTTTCCTTTGACAGATTGGTCCTTCGGACCGGAACCCTCTCTTCACCTCGGATCAGATGGGCCAGGTGGTTGAAACCGTACGGGGAAGAAACCAAATCGGTTCTGCTTATCTGAAAAGCCCTCCAACTGAATTGTCATTCAAAAGAGGCCAGCCACTTTCTGATCTGTGACTGAAGGATGGGTCTCTGCGAATTGGTGATCAATCATGTGGGCTCTGGTAAGGTGAATCTACTTTTTTCTGTTTTCTGTTTTAGATCAGGGACTAGATATGTATTGTTTTTGTTAGACTGTATTTTTCTTACAAGTCAGGGACAAAAA
Source organism: Protopterus annectens (assembly GCF_019279795.1). Lineage (NCBI taxonomy): Eukaryota > Metazoa > Chordata > Ceratodontiformes > Protopteridae > Protopterus > Protopterus annectens. The sequence goes on from NC_056731.1 coordinate 381,275,967, forward strand.
AGATTACTGTCTTGTCATAGATCAGGAGAAACAGAATAAGTAGGCAGTCATTCTGAAGAGACTATAACAAAATCCGTGGTACCACATTAAAAAATAAGAAAAGTTACGTAACGATAAAAGGTTAGAACAAAATGGGTAATAATTGCACAAAAAAGACCCCAAAATCCACCGTTAACAGAAGACGAAAATACATGCAGTCGCAGCACGCCGACAATATTAAATATTATTCAAAATGGATTAATAAGTACAAGTTTGATGGAAAATTAGAAAAATCCTCGCTTATCAAACTTGTCAAACAACTCAAAACTGATTCCAAAGGTCGGGTAAAAAAGCAATGTAAATTAGGAATTCCTCAGGCACACAGGTGGATTGAGGAAGTAAACCGTAGGGAACAAAAGAACAAAAATTCAAAAGCAATGTTTTTAGATAAGGAGGATAATAACTTAGTAATAGCATCAGCACCTCCACCTCCCTTACTGGAATATGAAGCAAGTGAACAAGTTAGCCCACCCCCACGATATCCTGTGGTCACTGAAGATAGAGGCATTATGAAAATAAAACCGTATATTAGAGATCCCATCGAGACCAGGTCTTGAACAAAGGCAGGTAACTCAAATGAAGACATCGAGTTATGGCAAATGGTTAAGAATTCATGATCTATAAGTGAAGGAGAAGAAATATGTCCACTTATAGAAGTACCCAACCCTCAGGCAGGTCAGGACAATCAGGACCCAACTATTTTAGTGTATAGAGCTTGGACTCCGGAAGACATCCGGAAAGCCACTGAGGGAATCCCCCATCCAAAGGTTAATTTTAGAAAATTCTATGAAGATTTACAAGGAATGAGGCTGAGTTATAACTTAAACGGAGAAGAGGTAGAAAAGGTAGTTAGACAAATTGAAGGGCCAGATTGGCATATGATTAGTGGGAACTGGAATCCCCGTGATGCTGCACAAAGACCCCTCCCACATAGCAGTGCAGAATTAGACACCAGAGTAAATGGTCTTACAGACCTCATCTCTGAAAAATGGAAACCTAGGGCAGACTGGACTTGCATTAATCAATGCATCCAACAAGAAGGTAAAACTATTGACCAGTATTATGCCAGACTATTAGAGTGTTTTAATAATCACTGTGGAATGCAGGTTCCTGAAGATCAAACACAAGATTCCCCATATGAACAGCAGTTAAAGAATGCATTTTTAAAGGACAGTATTGCACCTATAAGCAGTTTTATTACAAAACACATGGTAGATCATCGTACAAGCAGGTTACAGTCATTACTTGAATATGCTAGGCATGCCAAAAGGGATTTTAATAGCAAAAAGAAAAAGAAAGCTCAAATATTTTCTGTAGAAGATGGAGCAGAAGTTTATGTAGTACAGTCTGGGAAAAAGGGCAAGAAAAATGCACAGGGAAACAAACAATCTGATCAACGATCAGAGGACTTTGAAGGGCGAAAGAAAAGGAGTGAATGTTTTAAATGCGGTAAAAAGGGACACTTGGCAAAAGATTGCAGGAAAAATAAGAAGGCAACAACGGAAGACAAGGAGGGTGAGAACTGACTATATGGTAGTCAGGAATCACTAGAAGGGGCTAGCGAAGAAGGGACAAATGAGAATGTGATAGAGGGAGTAGAGGAAGTGCAGGAAGTTAGTGACAATGAAGAAGATGAAATATTAGACCTAGCTTTATTGAGCTTGGAGCTCTATTTAGCAGACACAAAACCAGAAGTTACACTCTTGGTAGAAGGGAGGGAAGTCAAATTCTTGTGTGACTCAGGAGCATCACAAACCCTCATACATCCCTCCAAACTACCAGAAAACACAGAGATACCTGATTACATACTGGCCAAAACAGCTAATGGACAGCTGTATCGGGAGCCTCTCCCCCGTAACATTGCAATAACTGATCCAGTTTCAGGATTGACACAAAAAAGCAAAATTGTTGTTTCTGCAAAATGCCCAGTAAACCTCTTGGGCAGAGACCTCATGCAGCTATTTGGTATAGCAGTAGTCCCAACCATGCAGGGTATGGAAGCACAGCGACAAATTGAAATGTTTTATTGGTACAGCCAGGACTTGGTTACGACTGGTCCAGGGACTGTAACCAAAGAGTTAATGAATGTAGCTGTCAGCAAGTTCTCCTCCCTTGACATTGATAAGCAACACCTGTTGCACTGTACCCTGTATTATTGTAACACACCAGGACCTGATGAGGAATATGAGCAAGAATTGTTTAAGAATCATGCAAATAGATTGATATTGCGTAACCTGAACTGGGACACAGAAGGGAACAGTGTAGCCAGCTGTTCATTGTCCCAGGAGTTCTTTGCACTTTATAAATCTAATCAATTACCACATGTTAGCTTAACCAAAAACAGAAATATAGAATGGGCAGACCTAGGAGAAAAAGTCACGAGATGGGAGAAACAGACAGAACTAGAATACAGAACAGGGAATACAAATACAGAAGTTGAATTGGATAACTCAGACCAACCCAGCTGTGCACTTACAGTCTGGTGAGGGCAGCTGATTGGCACTCCTGTTAAAAGAGGAAGAAAATGCCTTACAAAATACACCAGAGACTCTCTGGTCAACAGGAAAGTCAGATGTAGGACTTATTCGTACAGCAGGACCAGTTACTATCATGCCAAAGTCAGCATTTAGACCACAAAAGAGACAGTATCCCCTAAGAAAAGATGCAGATACAGGTATAAAGCCTATTATAGCAGCCTTACTTGAAGGAGGGATACTAATAGAATCTCCCGATTCACCATGTAACACACCCTTATTTCCAGTCAAAAAAGCAAATGGAGAATGGCGTATGGTCCACGATTTACAAGCTGTAAATGATGCAGTAATACCAAGGGCACCCATGGTGCCAGACCCACACACCCTGTTGAATGATTTAAAACCTCAACAGAAGTATTTTTCTGTGGTAGACATCAGCAATGCATTATTTTCGATACCGATACACCCTGATAGCCAGTATTGGTTTGCATTTACATTTCAGGGGAAAAGGTATACATATACACGACTACCACAGGGATATTGTGAAAGTCCAACAATATTCTCACAAGAAATGGCAAGCAACTTGGCGGGATTCACCCCACCAAGAGGCAGTCAGATTTTACTTTATGTTGATGACATCTTGCTGGCAGCCCCCACCCAGCAGGATTGTAGAGAAGATACCATAACACTTCTACAATTCTTAGCCACTGAAGGACATAAGGTAAATAAAAGTAAACTGCAGCTTTGGAAAAAACAAGTTAAATACCTGGGATATGTAATATCCAAGAAAGGCAGAACATTAGATGAGGACAGAAAGATAGCAATTTTGCAAGCATCAAAACCCACTACCAAGAAGGAAATTATGTCCTTCCTGGGTACAACTAATTTTTGCTGGAGCTGGATTCCAAACTATGCTTTGGAATCTGCACCTCTGAATGACCTTATATATAAGAAGCCTATGGCAGGGCAAGATTTATTGCAATGGACACCAGAAGCAGAATCTGCTTTCTGCAAACTGAAGCAGTTAATAGCATCCTCATTAGTTCTGGGACTGCCAAACTATCATAAACGTTTTTTCCAAACTGTAGATTGTAAGCAGGGTTACATGACATCAGTATTAACACAGCAGCATGGGGATAAGCAATGTCCCATTGCTTACTATTCATCACAACTAGAACCAGTGGCACGTCCTTACCCCACTGTGTACAAGCAGTAGTTGCAGCTGCAATGGCAGTACAAGCTTCGGCCTCAGTAGTCTTATTCCACCCTTTCACTTTGAGAGTACCTCATGCAGTCGCGATTATTTTACTACAAGAAAAGGTGGCATATCTTTCCCCTGCTAGGCATCTTTCCTGTATGACTATATTGTTGAGCTAACCTCATATGACAATTGAGCGATGCATGACTTTAAACCCCTCCACTCTGCTCCCAACCCCCACAGAAGGCACACCACACTGCTGCCTGCAGGTGATTGAGCAAAAGACACTACCTAGAAAAGATCTCACGGATGTCCCCTTGGATGATGCCGAGGTGACATACTACGTGGATGGCTCGTGCAAAAGGGGTCCTACAGGACAGAACCTAGTAGGATATGCAGTAGTTTCTGACACTGAGATTATAGAAGTGAAACCTTTACCACACAACTTATCTGCACAGGCAGCAGAATTGATCACCCTGACATGGGCATGTACCTTAGCAAAGGGTAAATGGGTAAACATTTTTACTGATAGCCAGTACGCTTTTTCTATTGTACATGTTTTTGCGCCAACAGTGGAAAAAACGGGGAATGATAACATCTACTGGCAAACCTATAAATCATGCACAGTTTATTTTAGATCTTTTAGAATCTATTCAGTTACCTCAGAAAGTAGCTATTTGTAAATGCACAGCTCACACCAATCAACAAGATAGAATTTCAAAAGGTAATGCGGGAGCTGATACAGCTGCAGAAACAAGCAGCCACAGAAGTATTTCTTTTAAATGAGGAATTACAACCCTCTGAGATTTTAGACTTAGAAATGTTAAAAACAATGCAGACACTCACTACGCAATCTGAAAAACAACGATGGGTAAAACGAGGAGCAATTCTTGAAAAGGGGCTGTACATCTCTAGAGAAGGGAAACCGATACTACCATCTAATTTGTTTAGATATGCAGCTTTGTTGAGCCGTGGGCAGTGCCATGTCTCAACAGAGGGGATGGTACAGCTGGTGAACCAGGTGTTCACAACGTATGGATTTACAAACTACTCTAAAAAATTTTGTTTGACGTGTCAGATTTGCAATAAACATCATGCACAAGGGGCATTAAAGCCCAAGCAAGGGAGTTTCCCTACACCACCATATCCATTTCACACTATCTGTATGGATTTCATAGAATTGAACAAATGTGAAAATAAGTATTGTCTTGTCATTGTAGATATGTTTTCCAGATGGGTGGAAGCCTTTCCAACCAAAAATCCAGATGCAGCCATGGTGGCAAAAGTACTTGTCAAAGAAATCATCCCTAGATTCAGCATTTTGGAAAGGATCTACAGTGACAATGGTACACACTTTGTAAACCAAGCCGTACAGCAGTTAAGTAAGCATTTTGGTATTTCTTTAAAAAATCATTGTGCATATCATCCACAATCTGCAGGGCTAGTTGACAGGCATAATGGTATATTAAAAAACAAATTGAGAAAGTTGATAGCTGAGACAGGAAAAATTGGATATACTATTTACCCCTGGCACTGTTGAGCATGAGAACTGTCCCTACAGCAAAAGGATTGACTGCTTTTGAAAAATTATTTGGAAGGGCTTACTACACACCCCAGTGGAAACTTCTCATGTCATCAGACCAGGAAGCTGATTTTACACTAGCTGAATATATGAAGAAAGTCATGAATTCTAAACATCTGTTGCAGTCAAATTCTGTTTCAGATAGAAAGCAAACCGAGACATCAGAAGTGGCAGTAGTGACACCCAGGGACTGGGTGTAGATAAAAGTTATTAAGAAGAAGAATTGGTTGTTGCCAAGGTGGGAAGGTCCCTTCCAGGTGCTTCTTTTGACATGCACTGGAGTCAAGATAGCAGAGCAAGCTTCATGGATCCACCTGACGCACTGCAAACTTGATAAGAACTTTGAACTGGACAAAAATCTTATCTCTCCATCGAGGCCCTCAGCACAAAGTCTGGTTACAAAGGGGGGGTCAGATCAATAGGACTGATCTGTCTCAGCCCCAGTGAAGAAACCATCAGTGCTGAAGGTCCTATTAGGGCAGAGAGTAAGAACACATGTCTGAAAAAAAGATGACAGGATCCAGTAAGATCCAGATGTATCTATTCGGAAGAGTCGGAGAAAATAGGAATGCAGAACAACCGTTTCCTCGGAAGTATTGCATAACCATCCTGTTGACTGTACTAGTGACAATAATCTTTTTGTTGTGGCCATTCCTTTTCACAGCCACACAAACTGAACTGAACAAGCGTGCAGAGTTGTATGCAGAGTGGCACCCAAACTTCAACACTTACCAGGCAATCAAATATGTGTATGCTGAGACCTTCAATGTTTCGAATTGCTGGATTTGCACAGCTTTGCCAACAGCATACGGGGGGTTATTGTTAACTTCAGTCCCCCTAGGAGCCAACAAGACCTGGGAAAACTTAATTTATGGTACATCAGATGTCACATCACAAGATAAAGATAAAGACATTGCACTTGTCTGTTCGACAAAAGGGGACTGTGTGTTTTTACAAAAATGATACAGTTCAGGTGGGTTGGAGCAATTGCAATGTGACTGTTCCTTATAGATGCTACAATAAGACTGATAACACAGGGTCTTATTGCAACACAAGCTATGATTCATTTGTTGAACTGATGCATAGGACAACTGATGAAGTAAAACATAATGCTGACCTTTATAGACAACTGTCTATGATAGACAAAAAAAATGTTTCATCCAGAGCCAGGACATAGTAAAGTTACTACCAAAGTAGAAGACTGTTATTTTGTATGTGGAAGGAAAGCATGCAAGTGGTTACCTGAGAATTGGTCCGGCAGTTGTTATTTGGGGTACCTGGTTCCGGCCATACCGACACACAGCAGTTTTACCTCAAGGAAAAATTTGAAATGTTCGACGAGAAATCAAGAAGCCTGTCAATCCAGTGGGGCAAATCAATGCAGGTTGGAAAAACCATCATGCTGTGAGCTTAGGGAAAAATGGACTGTCACATATGGACTTGGGTGATACCATCATCTCGTGGGCAGGTGCATTGCCAGCATATGGAGCAACAAAATCAATCTGGGAACTGAGAAAATTGTCTAAACTTCTCAAAATAATGAGTAATGCAACCTTTTCCACCCTAGAATTGGTGACTGATGAACTGGCTGCCATGAGAACTGTAGTGCTTCAAAAGCGCATGGCTCTCGACTTCACCCTAGCGGTGCGAGGAGGTACATGCACTTTAATCCAGGAGAAGCGCTGTTCTTATATTCCTGACCACAAACACGAGATAGATAATCATCTTGAGGTGATTCAGCAGGTGTCAGCCATGACCAAACCAGGACCAAATCCATTGATGGGACTTTTTCCAGAGATTGTTTGGGGGGTGGGGCAGTATCCTGATGAACAGCCTGATTGCCATCTGTGTAGGAATGATCCTACTGGTGGTATGTGTGTGCTGCTGCATCCCCTGCATGAAAAGACTGATTAAAGACTTTATAGACATGTCAGTTTCAGAAACCTTATACCAAGGTGCTGAACTTGAAGAATTGTTAAAAATCTGAAAAGGCTTTCATAAGTTTAAGCTGAATGACTCTCTTAACTGCAAATTCTGAGCAGAAAGAGGTTAGGGGAAGAAAAACTGTTTATGCTTATCTTGAAAGTAGAATAAAAGTATTAAAAGGGGGGAAATGTTAGAAATATATGTAATAGTAATATGCATGCTTAGTGCATTTAGTGCATTCAAGATTTAAAAGGGTTAATACATTTATTCTGTTCACACTGCATGAATTTGCACAGCCATTAGAAACTTAACAAGAAGCATTCTATTTTTTGCTAATGTCAGCAAATAACAAGAAGTAATTCATTTCTGCTAATGTCAGGAAAATTAACAAAGGGATATCGATTTCTGCTTATGCCATGAGAAAACATGCAGCTGCTAGAAGCCATTGATAAAGAAAACAATAGATGCTTGAAAGTTTAAACCGTAGTCAGCATTACTTGTACTGAAGCTAGAGATGTACCTTGAATCTAGGTAAAATGTAACACATGTATTAGAACAGTACAATAGAAGAATTGAAATGCTGAAATGGATTGACATAAACCCAAGGCCAGGTTGTTTTTCTCAAAATGTTTTTTGCAGAATGACAGATATTTTTAACTTGGTCAGCAATAAGTCTAACAATATTTTCTGTAGAACATACAGAAAGCTGTGTCTAACTACGTCAGCAATAGAATGTAACATTTTCTATGTGACAGGAAGAGAACTGGATGAGTATAACCTACTAGTCATTAATCATTTAGACAAACCCTGTGCATACATGCTTTGTCTCCTTGCTGTAAGTAATAAAGGGTGCCTTGCTTGAACCTAACGTGAATTGGTCTTTGAAGTTTTTTCCTTTGACAGAGGGATAAAACCCCGACTATGGCCCAGGCAACCTGGGTTTGACTAGTGGCTTGGGCAGCTGAAAGAGCCAAATGAAGGAATGGGCGTGCCTATTCAGTGGAAGGGGGGCATTACCAATGTCTCTCCCTAACTGGAGGTGTGGTCCAAAAAGGGAAGTTGCCCTTGGATGTAGTTGATGCGCATGGGGGAGTGGGGAAAGAGAGTGGATAAGGCATTTAAGAAGCCCCCTGGGATGGAACCACAGATACCTGAGCCCCCAGGATGCCCTTAGGATCCACTACTGGAGTAATCCAGAGGGGTAAGAGGATGATTGGTAAACCAGGCATAGGTATGGGGCACTGAGGGCAGGTTATGTAACGATGAGGTTCAAGAGGACCAAAGACTACTGTCAAAATAAAAATAAATAAATACATTTCATATACTGCATCAACTCTGAAATATTACAGGAACTATTTTACATCAAAATTCTAAAACAAAAAGGATATATACTAATACAAAAACAAGTATGAAAAATTTTCTAAATAACACATTATCTACTTGCAATTATGCCCTACATTGTGGGTGTCATAGGGGAAATAATGGACCTTCCAGGGGTGGAGAGACCCTCTGTCTCACAGCACCCCTGGTTAGTCCATTATTTCCCCAGTAATACATACCTTGTTGGGCGTTATTGTTTGTTTAGAAAATGTAAAAGTTTTGTTCTTTAATAGTGTAATTGTTTAATAGCAATACCTCATGTCTGGTTGTGAACATTTCAGGACTGATACATGGCTGGCTTTGTTTGATCACTTGGACTTCACCCAGAAGACAGTGAGGGATATGATCAGAATTAGTGACAGACCCATGGCAATCAGACTTCAGTGTAAGGTTAGGACACTATTCATGACTGCAGCCTATGCCCCACGACAGTGTTGTAATAGTGAGGAAGAGTGCATTCAGGTAGCAGTTGCAGGACCTAGTATATAAAGTAGGACAACATGAGTTGGTGTTGATATTGGCATTCCAGAATACACATATGAGGGAGACAGAACAGGACATGAGGACAGCCTGGGTCTACATGGGTGGGGTGACAGAAATAAAGGAGAATCCATTCTATACTTTTGTCTGGTAAATGGCTTGATGGTAGCCAAACACATGATTCAGAAAGAGAGACATTCACCAGACTGGTCGACATACAACTCAGGCAGGCTTCTTCTTAGTAAGTAAAAGGCACTGGAGTAGAATCAGTGATCTCAAAGTCATCCTCAGTGAAACAGATGGCCCACAGCATAAACCACTGGTTACTGCAGTCAGCTGCAAGCAGTGGTCAAAAAAGGATCTAAGGTCAACAGAGACTTGACTGAAGACCTGGAAGTTAACTGGAGAGAAAACACAAGAGCTCAAGGAAATATGCAGGGCTCTAGCACCTCAGGAAGAAGTAAAAATAGGTAGAGTTGAAGAAAAATGGCAGGGCCTCAAAACAGCACATGTGAGGAGGATTATAGAAAAGATATCTGGCTGATGCAGGTATGGAAATAAGGTACATAAGAAAAGTTGGTGGTGGAATGCAAACGTCTGGAAAGTCATCAAAAGAAAGGAGTGCAGGAAAAAGTGAGAAATACAAAAGATGGAAGGACCTTGCTAAGAAGGAATATTGTTTAGCTAACAAAGAGGTAGTAGAACAGTTGCAATAGCAAAGAACAAGGCATTAAAGTGACAATCCCAGTGTTTAAAATTCGGGTCCAAACTACAGATGATCAAAGTAACAACCACTTTACGACGTCACTCACATTCCCACCCACAGTGTCAATTTTCTTTGAAATATCCTGCATCTCTTCAGTCCCTATCCTGCTTTTGCTCCCAGCATCAACTACTCTTAAATTTTGTGTTCCTATCAAGTTTTCAAGTGGACTAAATACTGATTATTGTTTTTTTTTTTCTTTTAATAATTATTTTTTTCATTTGAGTGCCCACAGTATAAACGTTGATGTTAGATGGTTTTACAATTGCATAACCTTAGAAAGTAGCAATGGTACAGGGTTGGATCTAGGTAGGATACGAGAGCTGAAATTAAACGAAGATATATGCGATTACATATGGACTTCCAATCAAACAGCAGACGGGGATCAAAAATAAAGATTTTCATTTAAACAGCAGTTTCATTAATATGTCGATCAAATGTTGTTACTCGTTATAAACTGTTTGTGATTTTTCTGCTAATTTCTAAGGTTGTTACGTGAATACTTAAATGCCTCCCTGTTCTTGCTGTTTTTCTCTGCAACCCACTCCCGCCACAATTAATTTAGTCTTCGTCCAGATTTCTTGCTGTAAAAGGCTCAGACAACCTGCTGATAAGCATGAGGAACTCCGTTGTTATGCCTGCCATGTGACACAAGCCTTCCTGCAAATGCTGCACGATCATTACTGCTTGCCATATTTACAGTTACTTTCAGAAATGAGCCACAATGAATTGACATGTAAAATATTGACAGAGTTTCACTAGTAAGAGCGAGCTTACCAACTTTTCCTACCAGTGAGAGTTTGCTTTTTAGAACGCTCTTTCATTGCGGTTCGTTTCCATAGTAACCACAATGAATGCTCATTCTAAGAAACAAACTTTTACTGGCAGGAGCAGTTGGCAAGTTGTGTCCCTATTTTACATGGCAATTCAGTTTACAGAGACAACATTACACTGCTTTCGGCAGTTTCTGCATTTTTTTTTCTTTAAAGCTTCTGCATCCAGTGAGGGACATGCGATATGCCTGCAGGTGCCACGATACTGAACGCTACATTAGGGGAGTACACTGATTCACTGTGCCTGCCACTACTTTTCGGCTTCCATTCTGTTGCAAATTTGAGCTTGATTATGACTGCATTCATTAAAAAGGAAGGAAAGGAAGAATGGAGAACAATTGCAAAGTGTATGATTGGAAGAAGAGAATCAGGGTATTGCTAAGAAAGGTCACCCTCGCTCATGAAAGTAATGTCACTGATTTTTTTTTTTTTTGCAAGATGACAGTAGAGAGAAATGAGTACTTTTGAATTTCTGGCGTGATGATACCTTTCTGTGCAGGGTTTAATTAGTTGGTGGGGTGATTCTTCATTGTGATTGGTTACAAGACAAAGGGATGTAGCACTTTTACATATTTAGTAATTGGAGGACAGGCAATCAGCAGTGTATTCTTTGGATGGCAATTTTAATGAATCTGTAGATTTTGTGTTCTTTTGGGCTGGAAGGTATTGTAAGAGATGGAGAAGGTGATCAAGATAATGGAGTTTGTTATATTTTGGGGATCAGAATCAGAACATTATTTGCTGCATATTTTGAGTTTTAGTAGTGAGAATATTTGTGAGTTATGAACTTTTTAGCTATCCTAGAATTTTAATTGATCAGTGCAAGTGCAGTAGAAAGAGTATCAGTGAGTAAGGAGATGATTGTGGCCACTAAAATAGAATTTTTTTGGGATACTAGAGAATTTCAGGTATTATTGGTCTAGGGAATTGTTAAAAAGGGCCTGAGTTTTCCTGTCTGAAACATGGTTATTGGGCCACTAAAGAGCTTTTACAGAAAATAAAAATAGAATCTTAAAGTTTGCTAATGAATAAGGAGTGATCTGTGAGACTGAAAGCTCCTTTCATGTCAATGAAAACTGCATCTGTTAGACAGCCTTTATCCCTATTATTAAAGATAATATTGCTAGCAGTAAGCAGTTATGTGGTTGTATTATAGCCTGGTTGGAAGCTGTGCTTATGGAATGAAACTCTTCTACATTTTTCTGTAAATTACAGGATTTGTGTATAGATGGGCTTTCTCCTTTTTTTTATTTTTATTTTTTGCTATGAGTGAGAGGTTGGATGCAAACTAGAAATGTTGAGGTTTAATATGATTACAGTTTTCAGCAGGAGAAAATGATTATGGCAGATTTCCATTCTAATAGAATGCTGCCAGTCTGGAAGGATAGGCTATAAGTGAGAGGTAGGGGCAAAGAGGGCAGAGGAAGATGTTTTTATTAATCTGTATTTATGTTTGTAAGCAGCATTTGAAGAAAAACTGAGTAGAAATGTTCATGCAAAGGGTATGCAGGAAGGGAGAAGGTAGGATAAGAGAAAGAGAAGTGGGGTTAAGGATTGCTGAAATACTTTGCAGGCAAGTTTAGTGAATTTGTAGGGAAAAGAAGAGAGTGAGAGATTATATTAGAAAAGGACAGAGCAGAACAATAATCAAAGTTTTCTTGCCACCGAAGTGCACACCTTTGGCAAGCCTGTGGAACTGTCATTTAGCTAGTGATCCTTCAAGGCTGGGCAGATAAGTATCCTAATGGGGAAAACCTTCCACAAAATATATTTTTCTGAGGAAAACTTGTTTTTCTGACTAAAATGCTATTTGCTAGAAGTGTTTTAGGACTGTGATGGCATTTCTGAGGGCTTTTCTTTTTTTGAAAAGTTTGTGAGCATTTTGTGTAAAATTTCTACTATTGTGAACAGATTTTCCTACAAATTATGTAGGTCTGTGGCAGGATATCGTGCTTCTGGGTACTGTCAGTGTTTTACTTATAGGTTCATAGGTTCATACTAGGCTATCTGCCCGAGGGCATTTACAAGCCTAGCCCATAGTTTTGTGGCTTACGCAACCCCTTTAGTTTGGAGAAACTATGCCCATTATTTTGCTGTGCCTCTGTCGAGCAGTGACACTGAGGTAACCCCTGGGGTGTATCTGCGATCTCCCATCCATTGGTCAAGATTCCTCTTGAACAAGGCCAGCGAGGTGCTCTGCCTCACATATACCGGGATTTTGTTCCACAGCATAGGGAGTCTTTGGGTGATGAATCTATCCCTCCAGCACGTCCTACTAATAACCGTGTCTAGGTTTAAGTCTCCCGCCCTTGTGGCTCTGAGGGATCTAGATTTTTTGAGATGAAGCATGTTCATCAATTCTGGGTTTGACATGGCCTTGTATGTCAGGCACAGGTCACCTCTGAGCAAGCGGTAAGCAACTGAATATAGCTGGAGTTCTTTCAGTCGGGCAGCATAAGACAGATTTTTGAGACCCTTTATCCTTTTGGTGAGGAACTTTTGTGGCCTCTCCAGCTGCTGCAAGTGTCGGGTCAGATACATTCCGAATGGGGCATTGTACTCAATCATTGGTCTGATGAGTGATGAGTATAGGGAGACTATGACTTCCCTTGATCTAGATGTGAATCCCTTCATGATAAGGTGGGCAATGTAGAAGGTCTTCCTAACTACTTTAGCAATATGAGTGTCGAATGAAAGGCTACTGTCAACCTGGGTCCCCAGGTCCCGGATAACTTCTTCTGTGATCAGTGGATTGCCACCTATATGGTAGCTAGGAGTAACCTTGTTTTTCCCGAAGGGTATGACTATGCATTTCTTGGCATTTAACTTTAGGCCATGGCTCTGGCACCAGTTATCCGTTTCTGTGAGACCCTTCTGAAGGATATCTGTGTCAGATGTGTTTTCGACTACGGCGCCCAGTTTGCAGTCATCTGCAAACTTTGTCAGCCATAACCCTCCTGTGTTTGCTTGTACTTCAGAAAAGTAGATGCCAAACAAGAGTGGGCCCAGGACAGAGCCCTGTGGGACACCACTTGTGACAGGCTTTGAGTATGACATAGCGCCAGTAACTCTGACCCTGTGGGTTCTGTCACTCAGCCAGTTTGCAACCCATCTTGTAATGTATGGGTTTACATTTAAGTTGATGAGTTTTTCAATGATACCCGAGTGGGGTATTGTATCGAAAGCCTTTGCCAGGTCTAGGTAGGCTGTATGGACTGCCTTTCCCTCGTCAATGGCCTTGGTGACTGTTTCGAAAAAGTCAACCAAGTTTAAAAGGCATGATCTGCCTTTGACAAAGCCAAACTGGGTTGGATCCAAAGTCTGCAAATTCCCTATGTCTTTATTTATGAGATCCATTATGATCCTCTCCATGGCTTTGCAGATAAGGCTTGTCAAGCTAATGGGACGGTAATTTCCAGGGTCGGTGGAGGCACCGCCTTTGTGAAGTGGGACCACAGTCGCTGTGCGCCACTCCCTGGGTACGTATCCGGAGGTGAGACTAAGATTAAACAGCTGTCCTAACTGTGGGTTTAATTCCTCGTTGAGTTCGTGGAGCACACAGCCGGGGACACCATCAGGTCCCATGGATGCTGTGTTCTTTGCCTTGGAGAGAGCAGTTCTCACCTGGGCGTTAGAGATATTTGGGGGGCTACAATCATTTGGTATAGATATCTCTCCTTTTGGGGGGGAGGAGGGGAGACGTTTGCACTGAACCTGCCAGCCAGTATGTTGGCAATGTCTGTAGGATCAGTAATCTTCACATCATTTTGAACTAATTCTGAGCATATCTGGGAGTTTCCTCCTAGGTTTCTGACATAGCTAAAGAATGCCTTATGGTTGTCTTTAGAGTCCTTAGCTATTTTTCTCTCAAAATTAGCTTTGGATGATTTTATAAGAGCTCTTAGCTTTTTACTTATAGTGATCAGCGGTGTCTTACCTTTTAAGGATTTTGCTCTATCTTGTAGTAGCTTTCTCCTTTTGTTGTAGAGTTTGTTTATGGCTGGGGTCCACCAGACTGGACGCTTGCCTTTGGTACACAGAGTCTTTGTTTTGCTTGGGATTGCCTGATCCATGCAGCCCTGCAGGTGCTGGTAGAAGGCATTTGTAAGTGATTCAGCGGTTTGAGTAATGTTTACCGCGGCTCGGGGCCTTAAAGGAGACCACACTAGTCTTTAGAA
>NC_056731.1:381291319-381306319 GCF_019279795.1 Protopterus annectens
GACAGAGGGAAGGAGAGCGAGGGAAGCAGCTGGAGGACAGAGCATCCACTTTCCAGGCTTTTTTGTGGAGAGTCCTTGTGCAAAACTTGTCCAACTGGTAGTTCTGGGGAGAGGCAAATAGATCTATACCTGGGCTCCCCCATTTGTTTGTCAACATGTTGAGAATCCGTGGTTCCAGTTTCCACTCATGTGGGTCCATGAGATTTCTGCTTAGTCCGTCTGCCACTATATTCAATTTTCCTGGCAGGAATTGAGCTTGTAGGTGCACTTGGTAGCTCAAGGCTGTGTTCCACAATGCCATGGCTAGTCTGCAGAGGGGGTAGGAATGTGTACCCCCCCTGCTTGTTTATGTACCACATAACCGTGGTGTTGTCCGTCTTTACCATTAGTTGTCCTAGAAGAATGTAGTCCTTGAAGGCTGTCAGAGCATTCTGTACAGCTAATATTTCTTTTTGATTGATATGTAGGTGCATTTGATTTGGGTTCCATTTGCCCTGAATGCACTTCCCTGCCAGGTGATCCCCCCATGCACAGTCTGATGCATCTGTAGTTAGGGTCTGGGCGGCAGGGGATAGTGTGAATGGCAGTCCCTTGTTTGTTTTGGTGGCAGGCCTCTGCCCACCATAGGAACTCCAGGCGTAGGCAAGGTATGATAGGAATCTTTGTTTCCAGGCTGTGACAATGTTGACTCCATAGACTTTTTAAGTACCACTGTAGTTTCCTTATATGCAGTCTTGCATATGGAATTAGAATAATGCAGGAGGCCATGAACCCCAAGGCTTGCAGTATTTGTCTTGCACATAGCAGGGATTTCGTGGCCACTTGTTTGAAGTAAGTTACCAAATGAATTTGCTTCTCTGGCGTGAGGAAACCCATCTGGGCAGCTGTATTCAAATTTGCTCACAGGAATGTAATCTGTTGAGAGGGTACCAGTTGTGATTTCTTTTTGTTTATGGTGTACCCCAGACAAGTTAGAATCTTTTTTACAAACTCCAGATGATTTAGAAGTATACCCTGTTTTTCTGCCTGAATTAGACAATCGTCCAGGTATGGATATATCTGAATATTTCTTTGCCTGCAAAATGCAACTACTGGAGCCAGGCACTTTGTGAATACCCTTGGCACAGTAGACAAGCCAAAGGGCAGTGCAGAGAACTGATAATGCAAGTAGCCTGCTTTGAAGTGTAGGTATCTTCTGCAAGATTCCCTGATTGGGATGTGCAGGTATGCTTCTTTTAAATCTAGAGTTACCAACCAGGCATCCTTGCCTAGCATAGGAAGTAACTGGTGAAGAGTCAGCATCTTGAATTTTGGAATGTCCAGAAAGGTGTTTAGAGTAGACAGGTCCAGAATTGGATGCCATGATTTGTCTTTTCTGGGTACCAGGAAAAGCCTGGAATAGAAACCTTGTCCCTTTTCCCCTTCTGGTACCGGTTGAATAGCCCTCATATTTAAAAGGGAAAGTACTTGTTTTTGAGCCTCTGCCCACTGATTTGGGGGCAGGTCTGGTCACCCGTTTGGTGTTGGCAACGTATGGAAATAAAATCTGTATCCCTGGGACACTATATTTAAAACCCATTTTTCCTGGGTAATGAGTCCCCAGTTCTTTGCATGAAGTTCAATCTTTCCCCCCAAAGGGGCAGTCAGTTGAGAAGTGCTTAGAAGATTTAAAAAGAAGTCAGAGACAGTTTACCATAGGGGGGAGTTTTATTACTCCCTGATTTGGAAGTGGAGGCCCCCCACTGCTTAGTCCTGTGCGTACCCAGGGACTGAAGCCTGGGGGCTCTGCTGGATCTGGGTTTGGACTGAGAAGGTCTGGAAGACGTAGGAAAGGACCAATTTTTAGAAAGCCAATGCCTACTAAATCTTGCAGGTTGTACTTGTAAAAAATGTTAACAGTTTGCATAGATTTAGCTTTTTCCTCCATCTTTTTAAGAACTTCTTCTGCCCTGTTGCCAACCAGGCAGTCCGGATTTAAGGGAGCATTCAATATTTTTGCTTTAACATGATCTGGCAAGGATTGCTCCTTAAGCCAAGCATGCATTCTAAGGACAGACCCAGTTACCGCAGCCCTGCAAGATGCCTCTAGTGAATCAAAACCACACTGCAATGTATGTTTACCAACTTGCTCAGCAGAATGCATTAAATCCTGTAAATCCTTATTTTCAGCAAAATCAGGAAAAAACATCATTTTTTGTTTAATCAATCCAATAATGTGCTGCTGATACTTTAACATATGAAACTGGCAATTGAAGGCCCTAATGGCCAAAGTTGAAGAAGTGTATACCTTCTTACCCATCTATCCAGCACCCTGGAGTCTCTATCAGAGGGGATAAGATTTTTGGCAGTAGTAGCTTTAATGACCTTGGGTCCCTGTGAAACGGTTTCAGGATCCACAGTAGGATTTTTGAAAAGGAACTTGTGAGAGTTAGGATCCCTGCAATATCTAACAGGTTTTCTGGAAGCAGGAGGTAAAGAGTCAGGGGCCATGCTAGATTCCGAAAAGGCATCATCAACAATGTCCAGTACAGGAGGTATAGCTAAAGGCCTGTGCTGGGGCAGGAGTAAGAAATCCCTAAGCCTCTTTTTAGAATCAGAGGAATCCTGACTTTCCCAACGAAAATGCTCCCTGAGAGTAAGCAAGGTTTCATCAAAAGAGAAATCCTCGGGGGGGGGGGGGGGCAGAGGGAATACAGTCCTCAGCATCAGAATTCTCATAGGTAGATAAGGGTAAATCCTGGTCATCAGAGGGAACAGAAATTTCAGAATCCTGGCCAGAAGTATCATAAGCAAACTCAGTCCTAGGTCTCTTAGAGGGGGAAGGTTGGCTTCCCCTGATTAAAGTAATAAGATCTTCAGTCATTCTTACCATTCATTTTTTAGGCATAGAGGCCTGACCATGCAGTCTGAGTGTCAGTTTTCTAGGCATGGTTCGAGTTTTAGGCCTTGAAGAAGATGGCATTGGTTTAATATGCAGGTCAGTAGGCCTGAATAGACCCTCAGAAGCCGGCGCCTGCAAGGTAGAGACATCCGCAGGTTCTTCAGTTGAAGCATCTCGCGGCATACCGGACTCCGAATGGGTCTCAGTAGAGGCCTACGAATCTGAAGTAGCGAGTATCAGGGGCTGCGAAAGCGACTCACTGAGTACCGACGAAATGGGCGGCCTGTCTCTGTCTTTATCTTTGCATTTTTTCGGAATGTCAGTAGTCGAATTGCTTACTGAAGACATATTAGGATAACTGAACCTAGCACCAAAAAATTTAAAAGCGCAAATATACCGACGATGGATAGTTCATGGTTTAAATAAGGCACAAAACCAACAGTGAGGTACATCATGGTCAGGGCCTAGGCAAGGAATACAGTACAAATGAAAATCTTTATGAGGTATTTGCTTTCCACAAGAAATGCAATTATTTACTTTTACTGACATTGGATTCGAGCAAGAAAAAGTTTCCCCAATGGGGTACTTAACTTTTAGTTGAAGACTTCTGTTCTGAAACTCGAAAACGAAAATTTTGGCCAACCGGCACTTACGAACTGCTTCTGCTTCGGGCACCACATGGCAAGAAAGACTGATGTCGGCTGCATGTTTTATACCTTTGATGACCTGATGTCATGGAAGGAGAGACAGCAACCGACGTAGGACACAAGACTTTGTTAATCAGGCCGACTGAAGGCTACTGCAAGCATATAACCAAAATGTAATGACTGCAACAGTGAAACATGAACATCTGTCTCAGAAGCCGGTGCCTGCACAGTGGCTCCGGACCCATCCAAGGTAAATACATCCGCAGGTTCCATAGTCGAAGATTCTCACGGCATACTGGACTATGAATGGGTCTCAGTAGAGTCCTGCGAATCCATAGAAGCGGGCATCAGGGGCTGAGAAAACGCCTCACTGACTACCGGTGAACTGGCGACTAGCTTAACGGAAGCGTGGTCAGCAGCTTTGGATCTATACGGTCTGTTTCTGTCTTTATCCTTACATTTCTTCAGAATATCGGTAGTCAGATGGCTTACTGAAGCCATTTCAGAATACAGAGATCGAGAGCGAAATAATTTAGCGACCGAGAGCCCGACGACTAATAGTTCAGGCATTGAACATGGCACAAAACCGACAGCAAGGTACGTCATGGTCTGGGCCTAAACAGGTGAAGCAGTAAAAATGAAAATCTCTGTGAGGTATTTGCTTTCCACAGGCAAGACAATTGTTAACTTTTTCTGACATTGGATAGAGCAAGAACGGGGTACTTAGCTTTAGAAGACTTCAGGATTATTCAATTCGTAATCGAAATTCAGGTAGTGGCCGACTGGCTGTTGCGAACTGCTTCTGCTTCGGGCTCCTCGGCAAGAAAGACTGATGTAATGAAGTCGGCTGCCTGTTTTTATACCTCTGACAACCTGACGTCAGTCCTGGAATGGCAGCAACCGATGCAGAAATACTAAGTCTCAGGTATTCGGGCCGACTGAGGGCTACCCCTGCAGGCAGATAACCCAAGTGTGATGACTGCAACAGTGAAATACGAAGAACATCTGTAGCTACCGATGATGAGGTAGGGGATTTTGCCTGTGGCTACTTGGACATGCAGTAGCTCAAGAGAGTCATGCTGTTTGACTAGTCTTGAGGTGTACTTTTCCTCTATGTAGATGGATACATCTTCTCCTTTGGTTCTTTCTTGCTCAGTTTGTGGTCTGAATTATGGAAGGTGTTGTAGCCTTGCATGACAAGGGGTGTTTTTCATGGCTTTGAACCATGTCTCCGTGACTGCACAGATGTCAGCATATTCCATGGCAAGGAGTGCTTCTAGGGAGTGCAGTTTGTTGTTTAGACTCCAAGCAGAATACATTGTTATGTTGGGAGGTTGGTTACTTTGACTCTGCCTAAAATAGGCACTATAGGAGTGGCTAAAGCCTTTGCCAGTATCCAAAAGCCTACAGGAAACAGGTGCAGACCATCTCTGGCAAAACAGTGTGGCCTGTCGATCACGTCCTCCCAGGCTGACAAATATTGGAACCTTTGGACTGACACCAAACATTAAGCCAACTGTTGGTCAATCATTTTGTTTGTATTGTTGGTGAAGGTAGAATGCTACTAAAGGCTAAGCTCATACCTGCCTGTGACACATAATCTGACAACTCAATCATGTCTCTCTTCATATAGTGCAGGGAGGTACATCTCAGGTCATTCACACCCACATGGACTATGACAGAGTTATACTGGTACTCATGGCTGAGTGACTTGAGTGCTTGAGTGATCCGATGGATTCAGGCACCTGACAAGCAGCTAATTGTTATGTTCTCCTTATCCAGCCTGGTGAAGAGGACATCCGTGTGTCTCACTGTGGAGTCTCCAATGACCCAGTAAGTTAGGTTTTGTGGTGTTTCACCTTATGGGCTTGCTTGTTGAGATATTGATGTGTTGTAGTTGTTTGCCTTGTTGTATGTACATGCGGTTTTTGAATGCAGCATTTGGGAAGTCTCCAGGTTTTTGTTAAGGTACTAGGAGGTTCCTCTGCATATGTGGGTTTATATGTCAAATCCTTGTTTAGTGTGGGAAGTGGTGTGTGTGTGTGTGTGTGTGTGTGTGTGTGTGTGTGTGTGTGTGTGTGTGTGTGTGTGTGTGTGTGTGTGTGTGTGTGACAACCTGTTTGGCTTTAAATCTCTCTGTATGTGAGAGTCTTGCCTCCATTTCACAACTAAATCTCTTACATACAGTATTTGTTTCAGGATAAAGTGGCTGTCGGTATGCATGAGACAATTGCTACATTGTCTCAGGATGCCCATGTCCTTCAGGCTGGCTACAGAGATGATACGCAACTGCTCATCTATGATATCAGGTTCTTACTGCGTGTTTCTTCAGGGAAGGAATGGATTAATTAGACTGGACTGTGCTGGTAGCACAGAGACTATGAGTGGGAACTGTACTTTGTGTAGTCTAAGGTTAACCAACAGAACGATGCTCAGCGAGCAACTTAGAGCAGCAGGGGGCTGGATATGGCTTCAGGGATAGTTATTCTAGGGGAATTTTAGATTTAAGGCATTTGCATCCATACAGGTCACTGCTAACCACAGCTAACCACAGCTGTGCGGACAGCAACTTCCTGCAAACACAAGACGTATATTCATGCAAAATAGAACAGGTTTTAAGTGAACTACCAATCAGGAAAGTGGACAGTAACCCTTCCACTAGCTATCCCCAACCTAAACAGGTTTAGATCAGCACTCTTCTGCCACATGAGTGCACAAAAAAAACTTCTTAATGTAAAATGGTTGGTTTGGAGCCCAAGTGTAAGAAGACACAATCTAGATACAACAGTCCTGAAATGCATATGTTAACAGGTGATTACCAAGTTAATGGCACAAGAGCCCATATAAGCCTATCCAATAATACCCAGGATATGATAATATTATATCTTAATTCCCAGACATGGGAGAGTATCAGGGTAGTGGATCTTTGGGTGTTGGAGTCCCATAGTCCATAAAGGACGAAAGGCCATTTTAACACTAGCCAATAACCACAGGTCAAAATCAAACCTTGTACCATGTGTCTATGAGGCAAAGACCTTAATCAATATGCCAAACCCATTATGCTTAATAACATAAAAGTAACTAATAGACTGTAATACGTAGTTAAAACAGCAGTAGAACAATACATTTTTAAGTGCAGCAAATATCACAGGAAACTAATAAACTAATAAACTGCAGTCGCAATTATCAACAGAAGTGAAAAATAATGCTTATTTTCATCTTTTTTAACAGGGGATTGCTTGCCTTAGAAGAAAGCAGATTCACTGGAAATCTCTGGAGTAGTCACGAAACAAAGAGAATCTCTGAGAAATTAAACCAAAACCTAGACAAAAGCGAGACTTATATGCAGGTAAAAAGCAACTGGTTTTAGGTTAACTACCAACCAGGGAAGCCCACAATAAGCCTTCCACTGGCTATTTCCAAGTCAGATAAGTTTCTGTCAGTACACTTCTGCCACAAGAGTGCAGAAAAAAACCTTCTTAATGTAAAATGGCTTATTTGGAGCCCAAGTGTAAGAACACCACATAATCTAGATACAATAGATGTATTGTTCTACTGCAGGTGAAAGCTGCTCTCTCTAAAGCTAAAAACACAGCATCAATGGGACCGGATGGTGTCCCCGGCTGTGTGCTACACGAGCTAAATGAGGAATTAAACCCGCACATAAGGCAGCTGTTTAATCTCAGCCTTACCACAGGATACGTGCCCAAGGAGTGGCGTACGGCAACTGTGGTCCCACTCCACAAAGGTGGCGCCTCTACGGACCCTGGTAATTACCGCCCCATAAGCTTAACAAGTCTAGTCTGCAAAGCTATGGAGAGGATCATAATGGAGCTCATAAACAAAGATATAGGGGACTTGCAGACATTGGACCCGACCCAGTTTGGCTTTGTCAAGGGAAGATCATGCCTTTTGAACTTGGTCGACTTCTTGAAATAGTCACCAAGGCCATTGATGAGGAAAGGCAGTCCATACAGCCTACCTTGACCTTGCAAAGGCTTTCGACACAATACCCCACTCGGGTATTGTAGAAAAACTTACCAGCTTAAATGTAAACCCATATGTCACAAGATGGGTTGCAAACTGGCTTAAGGACAGAACCCACAGGGTTAGAGTTGCTGGCGCTGTGTCAGACTCCAAGCCGGTCACAAGTGGTGTCCCACAGGGCTCGGTCCTTGGCCCCTATTGTTTGGCATCTACTTCTCAGAAGTACAGGCCAACATGGGAGGACTTTGGCTGACAAAGTTTGCAGATGACTGCAAACTGGGCCATAGTGGAAAGTGCATCGGACACTGATATCCTTCAGAAGGGACTCACGGAAACAGATAGCTGGTGCCAGAGCCATGGCCTGAAGTTAAACGCCAAAAATGTATAGTCATACCCTTCGGGAAAAACAAGGTAACCCCAAGCTACCATATAGGTGGCAATCCACTAAGCACAGAAGAGGTTATCAGGGACCTGGGGACCCAGGTTGACAGTGGCCTTTCTTTGACACTCACATTGCTAAAGTGGTTAGAAAGACCTTCTACATTGCCCACCTGATCATGAAGGGATTCACATCCAGATCTAGTGAGGTCATTGTTCCCTGTACTCTTCACTTATCAGACCAATGATCGAGTACAATGCCCCATTAGGGATGTATCTCACCCGACATCTGCAGCAATTGGAGAGGCCCCAAAAGTTCCTCACCAAAAGGATAAAGGGACTCCAAAATCTGTCATATGCTGCCAGATTGAAGAAACTCCAGCTCTACTCAGTCGCATACCGTCTGCTCAGAGGTGACATGTGCCTGACATACAAGGCCATGTCCAACCCGGAATTAATGGACATGCTCCACCTCAAAAATCCAAATCCACCAAAACCACTAGAGCAAGCGACTTAAACCTTAGCACGGATATAAATAGGACGTGCTGGAGGGATAGATTTATCACTCAGAGACTCCCTATGCTGTGGAATAAAATCCCGGTCCATGTGAGGCAGAGCACCTCGCTGACTCTGTTCAAGAGAAATCTAGACCTGTGGATGGGAGATCGTAGGTTTACCCCGGGAATCATCTCTGGGTCACTGCTGGACAGAGGCACAACAAACTAATGGGCACAGTATTTTTTCATATAAGGGGTGGCGTAAGCCACAATAATTTGGGCTAGGCTTATAAATGCCTTAGGGCAGATAGCCTAGTATAAACCTATGAACCTATGAACCTAATAGCCCTGAAACTACTGATGTAATAAATAGTTAAAGCAGCAGTAGAACAGTACAATTGTTTAAAGTGCAGCAAATACAGCAAGTATCACAGGAAAGTAATAACATACAGAAGAGCAAAATGATACTTACTTTCATTTTGAGCAGAGGACTGCCTTAGATGAAAGCAGATTCTTTAGAACTCTGGTATAGTTGCCAAGCAACAAGTACCTCTTACTTTGCTTTACTGTGCTTGACGGTTACATTTCCAAACCGGACACTCACCATGCTTTGGAACATGAGTCCTATGTACATGTCTTCCTGGACATTCAACAATTATGCATGGAGGATGGGCAGTGGTTAGGGCATAATAAAATACTCCCTGTCAGCAGTATGACTGCACCAGAAACCTCAATCTCCTCACAGGCCCTTAAGGATGGTCAGGTAGAACCCAGGGAGGGCCATATGCAGGGCTTATTATACCCAATGAAAGAGGAAAGGAGTTGGTAAGCAGCTGATGGTCAGCTGTCGAGAGACAGAAACAATGAAAAAAAAAAACTTAGTCTGCCATCTTTAAAGAGAAGAAAGCACAGCTTTAACACTATTGACCCTCCTTTATGACCGCAGCTCACATTCTTCACCATTCAGAATTTCACAAAACCTTGGTGGATTCATACCTTTGGAAGATTTCTGCATAACTGTTCCATTTACCCTTAGCAGCAGCACACCTTCATGAATATGCAAGGTGCTCTGCTGTTATAGCTACACGGAAATGGACATGGTTCACTCCTTGCAGAAATAGCACTATTCCTGCACAGAGTTTATTGAATTTGGGGGTTAGTATTTTAAAATATTCTTCAAGGAGTTTTATTCTCATTTGCTCATGTTTTATTGTTGATCCTTCATCAACTCCCAAATATTTATACACTCCCTCTTGTTTAAGTTCTTTTATTTATTTTATATTTGTTAACAGGGAGTGTCTGACTGAGCCGAAAAGGCCCTTTTTCAGCAGAGGCCCGGGTGAGAAAAGCTCCATATAGAAACATTACAGATACATTTAGTTATTTAGACATGATCAGTATACACACAAATTACAAAAGACATGTTTTTACAGTGGTATGAAGCACAAAAGTTACAGTGGAGAGAACAAACTAAAAAATATTAATTTAAAAATAAAGGTAATTAATAGATTTGTGGTGTACAACTGAAATTTGGAACATAGGTAGAATACATACATAGTACACAGGTACAGTACATACATTGTAGATTAGCCAGTGTTTGTGAGTAAGATTGAAAATGATTATCAAGTACTCTATATCCGCTTTCACTAGCCTGGGGAGCAATTATGGCACTGCCAACTTTGCTTGAGATGTTGCCCGATGAGGTCTTTAAAGGAGGATTTGGATGATGTGTTTTGAATGCTAGTGGGGAAAGAGTTCCATTTTTTAGCCACTGAACTACTATATAGTGCATCTCCAAAGCTATTGTAGCTGTTGGTGACTTCTAGTAATAGTTTGATGATCTAAGAGGCCTTTTGGCTGAATGATAATGTGCTAGGTTTTTGAGGGCAGGACACTTATTGGGGAGGTAATAGATTGAATGACAGAGGCAGAGCTGATTGCAGGTTAGGAGGTCTGGCGGTTCAAGCCAGTGGAGTTGTCTCAAAGCAGTACAATGATGAGTTCTATATGAGCAATTTGCAGCAAAGCTGGCAATTCTGTTATAGCAGGCTTCCATTTTGCTTACTTCAGCTTTGTTGAGATTAGTCAGAATGGGAGATGCATAGAGTAGGGTGGATAGAAGTTGGGAGCG
Organism: Protopterus annectens; assembly: GCF_019279795.1. Lineage (NCBI taxonomy): Eukaryota > Metazoa > Chordata > Ceratodontiformes > Protopteridae > Protopterus > Protopterus annectens. The sequence continues at coordinate 381,301,841 of NC_056731.1, forward strand.
AGCAATGGCTGATCTTGTGTTGTTGGTAAGAAATGGTTTGATACGGTAGAGTGATCCCAGTTTGGCATGTACTTTTTTAATAGTTAAGTTGAGATGACTATCAAATTTTAGGTGGGAGTCTATGTTTATTCCCAATAGCTTAGCCTGTGCCACTTGGAGCGATTGGAGTAGCATTTGTGGAGTAGATAGTGAATTGACTGTTATCAGTGTTTTTGTTAGAACTGGTTATAATCATAAGCTGAGTTTTCTTTGGATTGAGGATAAGTTGGGCTTTAGTAAGGTAGTTTTCAATGTCAGAGAATGCTAGTTGAGTTGCTTGCAGGAGGGTGGGAATGTTTTGTGCAGCACAGATTAAGGTAGTGTCATCTGCATACTGAATGATAGATACATGCTGTGTGGAGGTATGGAGGTCATTTGTGAAGACTGTGAATAGTAATGGTCTAAAGAGAGAACCTTGTGGGACTCCTATAGTTATGGGCAGCTGAGGAGAGAGAGAATTTTCCCATTTCACAGCTTGGTACCTGTCAGTTAAGTAGCTTTGGAACCAGGTAACAGTGGAATTTGATAGGTGATATTGGTTTAGTTTGTTTAGCAGGATTTGGTGCGAGACTGTGTCAAATGCTTTGGAGATATCCAAAAAAAGAGTTGACACCTGCAGGCCTTCATTTTTGAGACAGTTTGCTGTGTCTGTGAAGCAGAGGAGGGCTGTAGTGGTACTATAGGCAGGTCTGAAACCATGCTGAGTAGGTGACAGGATATTGCTGTCTAGGAGATATTTTAGCATCTGGGTATGGATGCATTTTTCCAAGATTTTGGCCAGGGGGGAAAGTAAAGCAATGGGCCTGTATTTATTAAGTTCAGTGGAGGTCCCACCTTTGTGTATGGGTGTAACATAGGATATTTTCCAGAGTTTGGGCACATAGTTTTCAACAACTGATCTGTTTATGAGAGTGGAGACTGGGATAGCAATAGCATCTGCTGTGAGTTTCAAGAAATAGCTGGGGAGTAGGTCGGCTGCTGTTGCTGAGGTTTTTTAGTTTGGAGAGCATGCTTTTGATTGAAGTGGTGGAAACTGTTGTGAGGGTAAAGCTTGTATTAGTGTTATTTGTGTTGGGGGGGATAGGGAGGCCCTTGTGCTGAGCATTTGCAGTGGATGGCAAGAGGAGTCTGAGGGGGCTCTGGTGACTGATCTCCTCAGTGAGGCTCGGACTGACACCTCAGTGGAAGGGGTAACAATTTCACAGCAGTTATCCATTACCCAGGTTTGAGAAATCCGAGCAGTGTTACAGGAGTCTGGGGACATGTTCACTGGGAAACCAGGATGCACCCACCTGGTACCTAACCCACATGATATCTTAACAGAGGGATTTGACATATGGAATGCGGTATGCACTATGTAGAACAGTTGCCAGATGTCTATTAAAGGATACAGTTTGAAATAATGGACCTACTTTCTCTAATCTATAAGTCATAGTCCACATAGCTAGCCATGCAGCCATAGCAGCAGCATCCAACATGGTCATGCACTGACACTAAGGGCTGCATATAACTCAGTTCATTTCGGATACCAGAGTGACCTCTCTGGATATGCCTACTATTTTGTATTTTATTTTTATTTTTTATTTGGTTACCTGGGTAGAGCACTGATCTCACTGGACCTTTTTCAGACTCAGCCCATGAGTGCCGTCTGGTTAAGTGACTTTCCCAACATCACACAGTTAGGCTACAGAGGCTGATAAAAGCAAACTTTGGACCACTGGACTACAAGAAACAGCTTGATAACAACTCCTTAATCCTCTGCACCAACTGCCAGACAAAGGTCTCTCTTAGTCTGAACTGGAAACCTGAACTCTCCAAATACATTAAAGACATGAAAGAGGGTGGATGGGCCTTCTCTGCTCTGGGTGTGAAATTTCATCATCATCTGCATAGCTTTGCTAGGATGCTTCAGTGGTGTATCAGGCAGAATAACCGCACAGCTGAGACCCTTAATTTTGTATTTACCATCCAGTCACCACAGTTCTAGTATCCCTGTCAGAGCAGACGCAATTATCATATAAGACTTGGATATCTATGCACCCAAATAACTGAAAACAGAGGTACTGCAGGTGGCTCAAGTGAAGTCTGATATCCCAACTGTGACCCAAAGGGTGACAAGACTAACAAGAAACAGAGTACAAAGTATTTTTCCAGATAAAAATCACTTTAGCTAGCAGCTCTAATAGATGGTTTTTCTCTGACATCTGCCCTGTGGGAGAAATAAAGTTGCCAAGAACACTTGTCCATCTACCTACTTAACTGAATAAACTACTTGAAACTTCAACAAGATATCTTCATTCCTTCCACAGGGAAGGTATCAGAGAGACAGTTTTAGATCTGCTATCAAAAGTGATTTTATCTAGACAAATAAATAACTGGTGTCAAAATCATGGACTGAAATTAAATTCCAAAAAATGCATTATTGAATCCTTTGGGAAGTCATCTATCCCAGAGAACAACCACATTAACAATATGTCCCTGAGAGTTGAACCTGTTTTACAGGGTTTGGGATCTTATGGGGACAGTGACCTAACTTTTTATTTATTTATTTAACATTTTGTAACCAAGAATGTCTGACTTGGAACAAAGCCAATTTTCAGCAGAAACCTGGGGAGAAACACTCCAGATGCATGTCTTTGTAACATGGGAGGAAACCCATATGAATGCAGGAAGGACATGCAGACTCCAGCCGAGAATCGAACTGGAGAATCTCTTGGTATGAGGCAACAATGCTACCGCTGCACCACTGCATCTCCCAGACCAGCATATGTCCATTCTTATAAGTCCTATATTGCACAGCTTATAGACAATGGGATTGTGCCAAGATATAGGGATGTCATTCTCCCCCTTTACTCAGCCCTCATTAGACCAGTCATTGAATATAATGCCCCCTTTGGCATGTATCTGTCCAGACACATGCAACAACTGGAACGCCCAGTGAGATACCTTACTAAAAGGATGCAAGGCCTAAACAACATGCCCTACATGGGCCAACTCAAAGCTCTGTCACTATACTCAGTATCCTACAGAATTTTAAGAGATTACCTGTGTCTGACATATAAGGTATTCTCCAACCCAATACTGCAGGATTTACTGCATATCAGCAAGTTAAATGGCATCAGAAATAGTCTATGAATATAAACCTCTTCTGCAACATCAACAGAATGGTTTAGAGGGACATGTATGTCTTGCAGAGAATACTGCTACTCTGGAACAGATTACCAAACACATAAAACAAAGTTCATCCCTGTCTATATTCAAGCAAAACTTGGATCTATAGATAGGAAACAGAACATTTACCCCAGGACTGCCCCCTGTACTACTAATGGACAGAGGCAGCTCCTAAATTCTTTATCCCATGCATGTGTCCCCTCAAGTAATCTAGGGTATGAACCTAGTTATTCTCATTTGGGGAAATATATAATTATCAACCAGCTGATAAATAAGCACAATCTTTGCGCAAATGGGATAGGTTAATTAGAGCACAAAAAGGGAAACTGGCTAGGCTTAAAATGGCTCACAAGGGCAGCTTGTCTAGTACTTACCTATGAACCTATGTTGATAATAATCTTTATTTGGATTAACATATCTCTGTTTGTGGTTATAATGTACTTCCATCTTGCTCTGCCAATCTCTAAGGACAATATGTCCCATGCAAAATCAGCCCTTGTATACTCTTCCCTTGTTAGATCTATCCTTGAATACAATGTGCTTTTTGGAATGCACATCAGAGGGAAACTTGAAGAATTTGAATCAAGGTTTCCGATGAGTAAGGTTTCTGGACTACGCAATCCATGCTTCTCTGAAAGACTAAAATCCCTTTCCTATACTCAATGTTACATAAACTCTTGAAAGGTGATCTCTGTTTAGCTCTTTGAGCAATGAAATTACCTTCCTCTTTTTACCTCCTTCACAAAACTAACAGTCTGTCTCACACTCATGTCAAAAACCTCAACCTCTACTGCAGAAGCAATAACGTATGCTGGTATGACAAACTCATAATCCTGCACATTCTCAGCTCTTGCAATAAACTCACTCTGCATGCAAATAATGTAACACTGTATCTTCTTTGAAGCTTTGCAAATTCACGTCTGGAGTAGGTACAATTAATCTCAATACTCATAATTGTTGCAGCTAAACTTCTAGATACCCCTTCATCCAGAAGCTTATTATGAACCTATAAACCCATGAAGCTATCAGATGAGTGTATAGCAGATGCAGCAGCAGCAGAAAGGAGCTTGGAACAGACAAACACCGCAGTCTGGTTTCCAGCAAGGTCATAGACCAAAAGGCCCTTTGTGAGGTCCATGGGAGTCTTAAACAACTCTTTCACTCTGTAGACAGTTAGGGAGTGATTCTCCCTTCATAGATTGCCTCTACAAAACATCCAGAGAAACCTGGATAAGGAAGATAATTTCCAAAGATTACACATTTCCCTTT
>NC_056731.1:381311319-381322138 GCF_019279795.1 Protopterus annectens
GCTAGCACAGGGCACTTTCCCTGCCTAGATTTACAAACCCCTGCATACAAAGCACCATGATTGCTCCACCAGCTGATACTGACTCCATCCATATGGGTATCACTGTGACAGATACCTGATATGACTATCATGGTGTCAAGCTGCATGACACAAGGTGCATGGACATCACCTTTGCATTACACCATTCACCCACTGACTATCACATGGGTGGTAGTCCCCTACATACATATCACATTGTACATGTTTGCAGTACACACATATGCCGCACCCACTCCTGTGGTTACAATATTGCCACTGTGGCGTGGATATCCTTCTACGTGGCCACACTTATCTGTACTGGGTGTGTAGCTGGTACATAGGCACCCATTGTACCTCTGAACTCAAGACTTCTACACACATTCAAGGGTATGCCACCCCATTTAGGGTGTACCTTACACAACAGCTACAGCTTTACATACCACAACATTAACACGCCATGACGTTTACTGAGCTCTGACAGTTTAAGTATGCGGCTGCACTATGGACACCACATCTGTACACATTTGCATACTACATACTCAGGGGTGACCTCTGCTGATCAGACAGGGCCCATGTCCACAACATTATTAATGGATATACTCCTCATACGTGACATAAGCAAAAGCCACTGTGAGCAACATACTCATGGATATGTGCACACACGCCACAATGAGTGGGATGTGCTTGATGGTTACATTCCCAAACCGGACACTCATCATGCTTTGGAACATGAGTCCTATGTACATCACGCAGGGACACTCAGTAGCACTGTTCATGTGATACCTCCCTTGGTGGTTGGGAGACACATGTAGGCCTGGGATCATTGCAGTGGCTGTACTGTGCAGAGGTGCAGGTGACACATGGCTCTGCTGTTCACAGGACACTACCCTAGAGAGGTGCCACTGGTGTGAACACTGTAGTTGTGCTTACACATGGACTTGCCAGACTGCATAGTACCCCACTATGCACCTGTGAAGCTATTACATGTCCTTTGTGCATGGTTACTTAATAGCCCTTCCATTTAGATTAGGTATCATGCTATTACAATGTCCCATGCCTACAAGCCATATGTATCCTGTTATTGTACATGCCAATAGACAATACCTTTGCTATGCATGATATGCCTGTTATGCTGTGTAGAATATCTGTCATATCTACCTACAATACTATACATTACACATATTTCACATAGTTACCCATAATGCAAAGCATACTTGCACAGCGGGACCACCTTAGATATGTCATTGACGTTATATGCCCATACACATGCGTACTGTGACAGTATATCAACATATACTATCCCCTGCTATGGCACGTACTTGTTGGATATACCCTACCATTGACAGCGGGTTGTATGAAATTGTTCTGTTTAAAGCCTCCATGTAGCATCCCTTGTGGTGTCTGTGATGTGTACCTTGTGGCCCACTGCTGGACGCACAGTTTCTACAAGCGTTAGTATGCTCAGCAAGACATCACTACATAAATACCTTTTCCCACTTTATGCATTGCGGACACGTTTAATTAATGCAAACCAGGCTATACATACAGTAAAACTAATTAATACAGATCATGCTATACATAACCTTACATATCGGGTGTTCTACATACCTTGTTATCGTTATGGAGTTTCGTCTCTATCTCTCTCACAGTGTTTCAACTGGTATTCGGTATGAGCATACGGTTTGAATGTCTGGCAAGTCATCCTTATATACGTCAATACCTGTAACATGTGGTTTCATCCCGCCAATTGGTGTTCCTGAGTGACTAATTACTTGCATATCAGCTGTTCAGCTACTCCATTCGCCAACTACATGGCAACAGTGGGGTATAATTGAATTCTCCACTTGGGCGTTGCCTATTTGCCCTACCTTCGGGGAGATGGTCTGTATTGTGTTTTGTTATGTGTAATTGCAACTGCTATGCATGGAGACAAGTATACTTTGGATTCATGTCCCCCGTGGATTGTGTGTGACAGCTAGAGTATGTGGTCCAACATGTGGGTGTACCTGTCATCCCAACGTCTGATAACGGACTATTGCAAACAAAATCTGTAACATGGCTGTTTGTTCCATTATACAATGCCTGCAGTTTTGCATGACGCCTTTAATTGTGTCTCTCACACGGTATGTTGAGGGTTCTGCAGATGTAATTGACTGACTGGATGTTTGTGCTGCTATTACAGTCTGTATTGCTTTAGTTTCTAGTGTGGGGGATGTCGGTGGGTGCACGTAGCATATACAGGTTTGTGGAGCTTGCATTTCCACATATTCCATATATATATGTGTGTGGGCTCCGTCCCTAATTAGAGAGCTAACAGTTAGTAGACTTATGTTACAGGATTGTACATTGGGCCGTTGTTAATTGGTTTCTATATCGTCTGCAGGTGAGGTTGCTACTTATATACCTCCGGAATTGCAGCAATATATCAAGGGATATGTGTAAGTGACAGCTATCCCTTGTATTTCTGTCCCAGATATTTGCAGTCATTGCAGTTGTGTTGGTAAAAGAACCTGTTTGCCATGGGTTGCCACCTTTTCATATGGTCATTGTTGGACACTTGCGGGACACACAGCGGTGTTTACAAGCCAACACGTAGCCACGGTCAGTACACAGGTTAGCACATACTTTTATCCTCAATACATACCTATTGTTGTGGGACTTTGGCTACTTATCATATTGCATGTAACATTTACTTTCTTACATACAGGCATAACTATTAAATACGACTATTACATTATATATGGGACATATTAATGCCCTAAAATCTCGGACAATTGCCCTTTGTACTGTTTTATGTCAGGACACACCTGCCCAGGGTGGGGCTGTTCCTCCTACTGTGGGACAGGTGGTAACCGTATGCCTACGGCTAGCTATACCCACACCTACCGTACTGATCTACCTCTGACTTGGCACTAACAGACACATGTTGCGGACACACACACACATTACAGTCACATGGAGATGCACATGGCACCCTCAACGCACACATACACAGACTACGGCACTCACAAACACAGTTGAACATAGTACCTACGTGGACCACAACACCGGCAGCAGTGATTAAATGTCCCTTCATATCATCATACTATTACTCGCGGCTGTACTGTTCCGGTACTGTGTTCTATCGGTCTTTCAGCCTAGTGGTTATGCATATCGGTATGTTACACATTCCATAGTTGGCGGTATCCTATTTATTTGTACCTCCAAGGTGTTATGAATGTCGTTGCCCTATCTATATATATTTGCAGATATCGCTGAATCCATCTATATCAACATATATCACTCTATTGCCCTTTCTATCTGTATTATATATATGCATATGTGTACATATATATATATATATATATATATATATATATATATATATATATATATATATATATATATATATATATGACCTAAACCGAAACAAAACAAAATAACCAAACTCCTCCACTGGTGCTGAGAAAGACCAAAAGCCACCTGAATTTTAACGTTTTCGTTCTTTTATTAAAACAGAACTTCATCAGAAAATGCACCCAACTTTTTCCAATGTCTTAAATAATAATGTCGTATAAATCACATGTGTAAAAAACACCAATCCTGTTTAAACACATAAATTCAGACATAATTCCTATAACTTTTCATATTGTAAAAATATAGTATATATGAGTTCTAAGTAAAATAAATATATATGTTATGTATAAAAAATATGTAATGCAAAACCTAAAATTTAGATTTAAGTAAAAAACATTTAATGTTAATTACATCATTTAAGCCAGGTGGCTCATCTGCATTCAACCTGATTTGCCAAATGGCTTCTCTACACTCCAAATGTACCTTGTAAGTTCCACTAAATAAGGAGTCATCCACCTTTTCTAAAACTGAAAAAGTGAATTTTTTGAAACAAGGACAAGCTAGTGAATGCTTAGCTAAAGCATTTGACATGTCTTTCTTTTTAATGGCTAGGTTGTGCTCATATATCCTTTTGTTCAATGTTCTGGTTGTTTTCCCAATATAATAGTGTTCGCATGTTGCACACTGTGCCATGTACACTATATTGCTACTCTTGCATGTAAAATGTCCATTCACTTTAATTTCTTTTCTACAATGTTTCAAAAAAATGTTGGATGTACCACTAGTGAACCTACATTGTTTGCAAGCGTTACAAGGGAAAGTACCAACCAGAGAATTTGTATAACCAAAAATGCTTCTATCTCCCTTTTCCAAAATCATTTTAATATTAGTGACTTTTTTGTATGTAAATAAAGGACCTTTTCCAATAGCTTTCACTAGGTCATGGTTGCCTACTATAATTCTCCAATTATTGAGCACCATTCCCCTAATGATGTCCATTTCATTAGTAATGGGTAAAGGGAATGATAAAGCAAAGTTCTTACCTACACTAGAACAATCTATAATATTGCTTTGTAATGTTGAACCTGTTAAAATAGGCCTAGCCTTATCATCTCTCAATACCTTGACCTCTTGTATTATGTGATCAAGCCACAATGTGTCATAACCCCTCTGAATAAAAAAGTGTTTTAAATCAACTAGTTCTTTACAAAAAATACTGTCTTCACTGGTCAGCCTACTAAGACGAATAAACTGACCTTTAACTACTCCCCTTTTCATATGGTAGGGGTGCAAACTGTCGTGATGTAGATACTGATTGACAAAGGTGGGTTTTCTGTAAATACTACTGTGAAAACCTTTGTTTGTACTATCAATGTACAAATGTAAATCCAAAAAATTAATGGATTTACCAAATTCACCCATAGTGAATTTCAAAAAGTCAGTAGTGGTGTTTAGCTTTTCCAGAAAATTACTAAAGGAGTCAAAATCACCTTTCCATAAAAACACCAAATCATCAATGTATCTCCTATAAAAGACAATGTTTCCTGTGTCTAATTGTCCAGTCATGTGTTTGTCTTCCCAAGATGCCATAACAATGTTGGCAAAACTTGGTGCCACCCGTGACCCCATTGCAACTCCAGATGTTTGTTTAAAAAGACCATCTTCAAACCTAAAAAAGTTATTATCCAATATTAGGTCCATTAAACTACAAGTGTGTACCATGGTTTGTCCTAATTGGGTGTACCTACTGAGGTAATCTCTCATGTATTCAATGCCTTCTACCTGATTAATGCAAGTGTACAATGACACTACATCTAAAGATGCAAAAAACACATTGTCCTGCTCTACAGTTAGTTATAGTTGTTAAATTCAACTATTGCTGTATTCAATAAACAATGTGAGCAAGACTTTAGGTCTATTGGCAGAAATAAGGAAGGGCCATTTAATTTGTCCGAAGGGGAAGCCGAAGCTTTACATATTTTGGCTAACAATAAAGATTGTCGGGTTATGAAAGCTGACAAAGGTGGAACAATTGTGCTAATGAACCAAGCTGATTATGTACAAGCCATGAACACAGTTTTAGCTGATCAGACTACTTATCTCAAAGTTAATACAGATTTTGTGCAAAAAAGTTTTGTTAGATTAGATAGTAGTCTTTTTGATATGTTATGTGAAGGAAGTTTAGATTACAAAACATATTCCTTCTTACATACAGAGTATCCTAAGTTAGCTGTGTTATTTGGCATACCCAAAGTGCACAAATTACAAGAGCAATTGCCATTTAGACCTATCATTTCAGCCTATGGTTCAAAGACTGAAACAATTTCAGTGTGGTTAGACGATATTTTGAATCCAGTAGTGCAACAGTCCAAGTTTTACCTTAGAGACTCGTGGCACCTTTTGGAACTATTGAGAGAAATCACTGTAGAGCAGGACAATGTGTTTTTTGCATCTTTAGATGTAGTGTCATTGTACACTTGCATTAATCAGGTAGAAGGCATTGAATACATGAGAGATTACCTCAGTAGGTACACCCAATTAGGACAAACCATGGTACACACTTGTTGTAGTTTAATGGACCTAATATTGGATAATAACTTTTTTAGGTTTGAAGATGGTCTTTTTAAACAAACATCTGGAGTTGCAATGGGGTCACGGGTGGCACCAAGTTTTGCCAACATTGTTATGGCATCTTGGGAAGACAAACACATGACTGGACAATTAGACACAGGAAACATTGTCTTTTATAGGAGATACATTGATGATTTGGTGTTTTTATGGAAAGGTGATTTTGACTCCTTTAGTAATTTTCTGGAAAAGCTAAACACCACTACTGACTTTTTGAAATTCACTATGGGTGAATTTGGTAAATCCATTAATTTTTTGGATTTACATTTGTACATTGATAGTACAAACAAAGGTTTTCACAGTAGCATTTACAGAAAACCCACCTTTGTCAATCAGTATCTACACCACGACAGTTTGCACCCCTATCATATGAAAAGGGGAGTAGTTAAAGGTCAGTTTATTCGTCTTAGTAGGCTGACCAGTGAAGACAGTATTTTTTGTAAAGAACTAGTTGACTTAAAACATTTTTTTATTCAGAGGGGTTACGACACAATGTGGCTTGATCACATAATACAAGAGGTCAAGGCATTGAGAGATGATAAGGCTAGGCCTATTTTAACAGGTTCAACATTACAAAGTAATATAGATTGTTCTAGTGTAGGTAAGAACTTTGCTTTATCATTCCCTTTACCCATTACTAATGAAATGGACATCATTAGGGGAATGGTGCTCAATAATTGGAGAATTATAGTAGGCAACCATGACCTAGTGAAAGCTATTGGAAAAGGTCCTTTATTTACATACAAAAAAGTCACTAATATTAAAATGATTTTGGAAAAGGGAGATAGAAGCATTTTTGGTTATACAAATTCTCTGGTTGGTACTTTCCCTTGTAATGCTTGCAAACAATGTAGGTTCACTAGTGGTACATCCAACATTTTTTTGAAACACTGTAGAAAAGAAATTAAAGTGAATGGACATTTTACATGCAAGAGTAGCAACATAGTCTACATGGCACAGTGTGCAACATGTGAACACTATTATATTGGGAAAACCACCAGAACATTGAATAAAAGGATATATGAGCACAACCTAGCCATTAAAAAGAAAGACATGTCAAATGCTTTAGCTAAGCATTCACTGGCTTGTCCTTGTTTCAAAAAATTCACTTTTTCAGTTTTAGAAAAGGTGGATGACTCCTTATTTAGTGGAAATTATAAGGTACATTTGGAGTGTAGAGAAGCCATTTGGCAAATCAGGTTGAATGCAGATGAGCCACCTGGCTTAAATGACGTAATTAACATTAAATGTTTTTTACTTAAATCTAAATTTTAGGTTTTGCATTACATATTTTTTATACATAACATATATATTTATTTTACTTAGAACTCATATATACTATATTTTTACAATATGAAAAGTTATAGGAATTATGTCTGAATTTATGTGTTTAAACAGGATTGGTGTTTTTTACACATGTGATTTATACGACATTATTATTTAAGACATTGGAAAAAGTTGGGTGCATTTTCTGATGAAGTTCTGTTTTAATAAAAGAACGAAAACGTTAAAATTCAGGTGGCTTTTCGTCTTTCTCAGCACCAGTGGAGGAGTTTGGTTTTAAATATATATATATATATATATATATATATATATATATATATATATATATGTATATATATATATATATATATATATATATATATATATATATCTGGCGGGGAACGTGACAGGCACACAGCACCACCATATGCTGATAAGCTCATGTACTGTTCAGGTGTTGACATTCCATGTTCCACTAGCTGTTGTGTGTACAATGTTTGAGGGCTGCCTATGTAGGAGTCACACATTGGGCCACCTATACATTACAATTTACATGTGGTCATGTTGGTGTGCCATCCATTTTACTGTGTGTGCAGGTGGAGAGGTGTCAGTCCGTAGGGGCCTACACTGTCAGAGTATGTGCTATACGTTCCCTCTTTGCCAAGGCGTAGGCATATTGGTCATGCCTCCGTCTGCCTACTGGGGCTGACACAGTGTGTTCATGGTCTGAATCCCCTCTGTGCCTGTAATGGCCTTGGCAATTGCGGTGGGCTATGAGGGTCTTCACCATTTTGTCCCTGCTTCCGCTGCTTCCGCAGGATCATATTATGTAGCATGGCACATACTATGACGATGTGGGTACACGTGCCTGGAGAGTACTGCAAGGCTCCACCAGATGTATCCAAGCACCAGAACCATGATTTCAGCATCCCAAACACACGCTCTATGATGATTCTGGTTTGTGCGTGTGCCTCATTATGGCGTTCTTGCATGGGTGTGTGTGCATTTCTGATGGGAGTCATCATCCACGGCTCCAGTGCATAGCCAGCATCCCCCACAAGATGGCCATGTGGGATGTCCCCCCTGACAAATACCTGATACAGCTGTGAGGCATGCCAGATATGGGAGTCATGGTAGCTTCCAGGGCTGCCAGCACACACATCCATGATAATGCCCTGGGCATTGCACACGACCTGGCAGTTGATGGAGTGGAATCCCTTGCGTTTATGTAGCGCCTACCATGCTCACTGGGTGGTGACTTGATTTGTATGTGCGTGCAGTCTATCACACCCAGTACCTCCGGGTAGTGTGCCACACGGTGAAAGTGGCGCATATTGCTGGCCAACTCCTCCTGAGTTCGGGGGAAGTATATCTGCTCATTGGCATGTGGTAACATGGCATCCAGGAACTGGTGTAGTACCCTGGATGCTGATGCCTGTGAGATCCCCATTATATCTCCAGTTGGCCTTTGAAAGGTACCTGTGGCCAGTATTCGCAGGCTTACACATACCTTCGTGTCCACTGGGATGGGTTCCCCTCTGTTGTTTCTGGTTCTCAGTCGTGGCCGGCACAGCTCCACTATTTGCTGTAAGATGTCCCTGTCCACCCTGTAACGCTCTATCTCCAGTTCGTGTAGCCCCTGGTAGGTTACCCTTGGTCTGAACACTCTCCTTCTCCTCAGAGGCCTGCGGTGGTTGTCTGCATCATCCTCCACAACACCGTCAGTCTCTAACAAATGCTGATGAATCACAGCTATGGCAGCTCCCAACATGTACATTTTAAAAGTTCCCCGTGTGTTTACACCTATGGTGCAGTGTTTGGGAATACACAGGTGTGTGTAGGGTGCTTTCACACTTTATACTATTGTGCTGTGAACACCGATGATGTCATAGGGTGTGTATGTATGATTGTAGCTACAGGGTATCTTATGTGTTTTACTACCGGAACTACTATTGTGGTGCCTTTGGTGTTGAATTACATTTGGCTGCCGTGGATTACCTCTTGACCTTCCCTTTACATTTCTGCACATTGCACCTACCATTTTCTGGCATGCATCCAGCAGCCTACTTTCATTTGTACTTTCCTAGACCTGGTGTATCTTGCGTTATGTGTGCTACTGCCGGTCTGCTGTTGGTTTGCTTTGCTCTGCTGTGTCAGGTCTCCTATCGTTGCTATCCAATACCTCCCCTCCTTTCATTGCATTCCAATGCCTCCCCTATCCTGTTTTGCAGGTTTCTGCAAGCAGACTTGTCAGCTGCCGTCGATTGGCCATCGTGAGTTGATTGGAGTTGATTGCTCATTAGTACTCCAATTACCCTACTTCAGTATTTCCTTCTTTTCTTCCCCTGACCTTCCTGTTTGTGCTATTGTTCGCGGCCCGTGCGTCCGATTACTGGGTTTCGGGCACGTTTTCATCCCCGTACACATGCGCTTTTGGGCACCATGTGTGCTCTCAGCTAAGCAATTCTATGCCTTCCTCCATACCCCTGTCCTGCAGCTTTGCTTAGCAATGGACAGGCCAGATTTGCATTGCTCCAATGTGCTTACTGCCACGGTGGCACACCCCTCTGCTGATGTCATGTATCTCCTCTGAGCCACTCCTCGGTATTATACCGCTGCGCCGTATGGTACAACCTTCATCCGGCGGGACATTTGTGATTCAGTATTATCTGCCTCATTTGCATGGCATTGACTACTAATTTATAGTTACTGTGCCAGACACTATCGCAGGCCCTTAGCAACCCTTGCACCTTGGTTGTGGTGTTCCATGCCTACCATTGTGTATTATGCTGTAAACCTGATTTCTATTACGTTGCGAATTTATGACATTTTTATATTATTTCTTTATGTTACAGTTTCCGCACACATGCCCTGCGGTTGTGCTGTGCGTTACTGTGGACATGACATTAAATGTTGTTTTTTAGGTGTTGTGCATCTTTTCTTATGCCATTGGCTGTGTATTTCGCCATTGGCATATGTTAACTTTGTGATACATGGGTCTGGCCCGCTTCCATAGCTCCGATGTTCTGTTTGGGAAAATGTAAACCGTGTTTTTTGGTTTACATTTCCGTGGGCTTACGCTACACCTGCACCACTTCATGAATCACTATATGCCTTCATTTGCATGGTGCAACACTGCGCATGGTGTGATTAGCATACCTAAGCTGAGGGCTGCACAGTTCCGGCGTACGCCGGTAGTGCACATGGAATTGGATCGTACCTGAATCGCTCGACGGCCATATTTGGCATTGTACCACCTACGCTATGCCTGCGCCTGGCGCAAGCTTCATGAATCCTGGGGATTGACTTTTTTTAACATTTTTGCAGGGGGCAAGCCCCCTGCACCCTCCACACCCCCTGCAAATTAACTATACTAACTCCAAGATTGCACTATAGTGAGGAAAGGGAAAAAAAAATCTTGATCTGTGCCATACCGTGATCTCCCTTCAAAACGTTCGAAGTTTCTCAACGTCAATTAAATAGTGCTTGACCATATGAATTTCTAAGCTTTGAAACTTTGATTATCTGATAGCTATCCATATACATATATACACATATATAAAGTGTGTGATGA
>NC_056731.1:381322638-381472638 GCF_019279795.1 Protopterus annectens
CTCTAATACCTAAAAGATCATCTCTACTTGACTCCAAGTAGACTTTTCTCTATCTGTTAAACCTAGCACTTGCTCCTACAGTACTTATTACCTTGATACGGCACTCTTATAGATAGCACCCCAAAAAGGCAAACCCCCATTTCTCGGTCACCCACGTCCCCTGGAATCTCTTTTAAAGTTTTTTTGTCTAGTCCTTCTAGCATGTCGAGGGATCAGTTGCTGGTGTCCTCTCCTGCTCAGCTGGTGAACCTGGGAATATTGAGGCAATGTTACAATTGCCTCATGTACACAGACAACCCTCTCCTCCTCCCACAAAACACAAATACATGTGTGTAAGTTGTTGTTGTTTGTCTTTCGGCTTTTCCTGGTTAGGGGTCGCCACAGCGGAACTCCGGTCTGCTAATGATTGGCAGTTGATTTTTACGTACAGAGTTGCCATAAAACTCATTGGGTATAATAATGCCACTGTGCAAAGCGCCTTATTATTCCAGTAAGGGCATTTTTGTATAGTAAACTTCTCCAGTACTGTATGAAAAGGAATGTATTTATCTGTGTACTCATTTACTGATTTACTGACATTTGTGAAGTGAGAATGTCTGTGTGGAAAGTATAATTTTTTCAGAGGAGCCTGGGAGAACAATTTCAAGATATATGTGTAAGGGATATTCAAAATGAAATACAAGTATATACAGATACAACACATCATTCGTGTAGAAAAGGACTCACACTGACAATTCATCAACACACCTTACATGTAGCATCTAATACAATAAGAATTCCAGCTTTCACGCGATTTCAAATACAATTGTTGCTCATCAAGCAGTAAATGGAATGGCTGATCCAGATGTACATTAATACTTATGAATAATATGGCTTTTAACATGGATAGGCATAGCTAGTTCAAAAAACATTAGGCTGTGGTGCACAAAGAGAACAGCTCTGATATGTGGAAAATACATTTATACATAATTAAATAAATCATCTTCTAGTATCACAGCATTACCTGCAAGACAATCTGGCTTTATAAAAAAAATAAGAAAACACAAGTCTATGATAGTGGGGATTTATTTACTGTTGTTTGTGGAATGTTGGTTCCCTCTTGTGGGCTGACTGAAAACTGCAGTTGCCTTAAACAAATTCACTGCTCCCATTTGGAATGTTTCAGTCCAGAGCCAACCTTATTTCTTCTGGTGTAGACATAACGTATAAGCACTAAAGAGTCTTGAAGTTGGGACATCAGCTGCTACAGAATATAATAATACAAATGATATGCATGTCACAACTAACTCAGTTTGCGCAGATATTTTGTTACTCAGGAAAAAAATAATATATGGATATGACCTAAGCAAACTTTAGCATATGGAACTACAAATAAAATACTTTTCAGTGAAGAAGAGAAACAGCTGCTATTACAAAAGCTAACAAGAATTGCTAGTCTAGACAAACACTTGTTTTTCAGATCTCTGGTAATGTGAATTAATCATATTTCAAAAATCAGACTCTAACTTCAACCTTTACTTTTACTGAACAGTAATAATACAACAGGATATTGCACCATACAGTAAGAGATTAACCTTCTTGGAACAGTGATCACAAATGTAAACAATATGTCACTATAATTTTATAATTTTAGTACAAAAGAAAACTGTATATCAACTTTACGCAGTTCTATGGAACCAAGATAATCAATTGTTAACTGAGTAGATAGGTTGATCCAGGGACCCTTGTTAGCCAAGACCTAGAGCAAAGTTAAAACAGCATAAATACTGATAGCAATACATACATGACATTTAAAGAACAGTATACATGTAGCAGGACTGTACACATAAGAAGGTGGATCAGATTCTAAAAATTATAGGTGTGAAGTAACATGCCCAATTATTTTTCCTTTGTTTTCCTGAGATGAAACTTGCAATTTGCCTGGAGATCTGTTTGATACATGCTGAAATCACATTTAAATACTCTCTTTAATATCCACTCTTTCCTGGAAACTATTCATACTGTCAGTGTTTCACACATTCCTTCATCTGTTTATTTCCCTATGTTATTAGTGGGTCTTAAAATATATTCCTATATTAATATTTATTAAAGAAATTATATGTGAGAGAAACAGAACCCGCGGTAGTGGTGCTGCAGTAGCGTTGTTGCCTCAAAGCAAGACGTTGTCCCATTCAATTCTCAGCTAGAGTGTCTTCTGTGTGGAGGCATGCGTGAATAAGCATGCCTTCGTTGAAGGTTGTGCATCAGGGCTGGTAACTCAGTACGTAAAAATCCACTACCAAACATTAGCGGACCGGAGTTCTGCTGTGGCGACCCCTAACCGGGATAAGCCGAAAGACACAACAACATATGTGAGAGAAATACTTTTATACATCAGATTGGTATGTTTGTGCTTGTGGGAGACATGCCAAATGAGTGCCTGATCAAATAGGTTTAAAAGGCCAAACTGTGCTTAGGTTTATGAAAGCTCTACAAATTAATCATACACTTGAAAAAAATCCTAATTATAGGACTGCTAGGAGGTCAGTTCATATCATACCTTGCAACTGACTCTGATTTTCAGTGACGTCCCTGATTTTGACTCAAATTTTAGCTCTGTCCCTCTTAATCCATTTTAAAACTAGTGGCTTTTAGAGAAAAGGTGGTGAATTACACAATAAATAATTACAATAATTAGAGTTATAGACTTCATTTGCTTCAAGAAATATATATTAATTTTTATTTTGTTACTCTCTCAATGCATCAAGTTACTAATATTTTAAATGTCCCTGAATATTTCTAGATTTGTCCCTGATTCTGTTGATGAGAAGTTTCACAATGAATGTGAACTTTTCCTGGGTATGTTCCATAAGAGAGGTTACCCTTACGGACTGCTTGAGGAACTTAAGTTGGAGGTTATGAGAAAAAGAAATACCAGATGGTATAAACCTATCTTAGGAGGGTCAACAAACTTTAGAACACAAGATACAGGGGCTATAGTAGAGGGGGATGTAACTAGGGACATGATCAGACCTCAATAATCCATGAATTTCATAACTACCTTTAATATGGACCATAGAACACTTCAGTGGGTTATTGAAAAAAAATGGGTGATTATTTGTGAATATTCCACTTTGAGAGAGAAGTTAGGGCACAGACTCAGTTTTACATTTAGAAGAGACAGGAACTTGCACCAGGTATGCTTTATGAAGAAATGCGTGTTCTGTTCCCAATGCAAATTCGCTCTAATGTGAGACGGGTTTCTTATTAAAGGCAATGAGTTCAAAGTTAGGTCAAATTTTGACTGTAATTCTAGGAGGGTGATCTATGTAGCATTATGCCAACAGTGCCCATGTTGTAAAACTGAGTGTAGGTTGAAGGAAAGAATTTACTAACACCAGTATAACATCAACAAAAGGAACCCCAATAATGCCTTGGTAAGACATGTTTTGGACAATGAAAGTCACACATTTAAATTTGTAGTTTTAGAAGTATTAAAGGAGGGAATGGGGGGGGGGTCCATGAGCACAGTTATTGGAACTAAGGGAATTATATTGACAACTGACTGAATGCCCATGGTTGGCCTGGACTTAACGAGTCTTGTTCTATTGCAGCCCTTTTGAAATTTAAGCATTGACTAGGTAATAGAGGTAGGGAAGAATGGTACAATAATACCTCTGGCCCCTTTGCTATGGTTTCACACTTTAAGCCCCCTTTTTACATTTTAAGTACAAAACCATCAACAAATAAAGCTATTTATGTGAACTTTATATTTAATTTATATTTATATGTTTTGGACAACTCAGTGGTTCAGTGGTAGCATTGTCACCTCACAGCAAGAGGTTCACCAGTTCAGTTCTTGGCTAGAGTGCCTTATGTGCGGAGTCTGCATGTCCTCCCTGTATTCGTGTGGGTTTTCTCCAAGTACTCAGGTTTCCACCCACATCCCAAATATCTATGTCTGGAACATTTCTCCCAGGGCCTCTGCTAAAAATTGTCTTTGGTCCAAGTTGGACATTCCCGGTAAACTAATAATAAATATATTTTTTTCTGGCTATACTTCTCAGACAAGCTCCTCATGGTCCTGCAGAGTGGTCCTAGCTACAGGAAACTCAGAAAAGCGACTACTTTCTGGATTTAAGTATCTTTGCTTTTTTTCACTTGGAATAGCTTCT
The DNA here is from genome assembly GCF_019279795.1 of Protopterus annectens. Classification (NCBI taxonomy): domain Eukaryota; kingdom Metazoa; phylum Chordata; order Ceratodontiformes; family Protopteridae; genus Protopterus; species Protopterus annectens. Next base: position 381,326,793 of record NC_056731.1, read on the forward strand.
GTATCTTACCCTGAACTAGCTTGAACTATTTTTTAACCGTTTGCTGCATTATTTTAAAATCTGCACTTAAAGTTACATTTTAGTCGAATTTGATCGAAAGTTTGTTTGTTTGTTTGTTTGTTTAATTTAACTGTTGCGGCTGCCCACTAAAGTGTGCTAGCCTGTGTAACTGATTTATCACTGTTTCTGCATTTTCTGTGTGTTTCTATCAAAAAAACCAAAAAAACAAAAAAAATAATCCTTGTTTTCCCACCTCTCCTCGACTAGTTTAGACCAGTTTACAGGCATTGCTGTATTCTGGGCTGTGGTGTAGTTCTTGTGTTGTCCATTACCTTACTTGGATAGAAGGAAGTTTCTTTGCTCACCAGTGGGAGTGGGGAGCCTTGAGCAGCCTACCTGTCCCTGTAGGAAGTGACCTCAGCACAAGAAGCTGTAGTAATTGGTTGTTTTGGACCATTTCTAGCTGTTTTGTAGTTCACTGTTTAAAATCCGCGTTTGCACGGCTTTGCGCACCAGTTAAACAAGGTTAAACTTTTTCTGGCTCCGCCAAGTGTGCTCTTCAAATTTTCCCTTAAGGAAGCTCTACTCTTAGTATAACCAGACTACTTACTATATTATAAGCCTAGCACTTGTTCTCAATACTTCTCTACTAAGTAAGCACTCTCGTACTAAGTAAAGCACTACATCTACTTACCACCCCTGTGAATATCCACTTCCCTTAAAGGTACAGCACTCCCTTATACTGTTCTAGCATGTTGAGTGGTAGATTACTGGCATCCTCTCCAATTCATCTGGTCAATCTGAGTATCTTGAGACAATGCTACAGTTGTCTCATGTACACAGGCAACCCTCTCCTCCTCCCAACAAACACAAATACATGTGAGAGATGCAACTATATAGCCAAACTGGAGGCTGAACTTTCTCAACTCAGGGCTGGCATGACCAGACAGGAGGAGATGGTAACCACACACACAACAATCCCAGTCCCACATAGACCTACCACAACTGCAAACCAAACACATAAAAACACAAAGACATACTCGGAGGCTCTAATAAAAAACTTACCAAAACAACAGAGGCTCCCAAAGCAGACATCCAAAAATCCACCACCTCAAAACAAAACACATGCAACACATACTTCAATAAATCAGTGTGTCAACCAATCACAGCCCTTAAGGCCAAACACCATGCCTGATACACTAGTAATAGGTGACTCTATAGTCAGACACACTGATGTCCCGCTGACCAGGCTGAACAAGGAGAGGGTGACTGTGAGCTGTCTGTCGGGAACTAGGATCTGTCACATAACACACGCACTCAAGTCACTCCAAAGCAAGTACAAATATGACTCTGTCATTGTCCATGCTGGTGTGAATGACCTGAGACATACCTCCCTGGACTACATGAAAAGAGACATAGAGGAGCTCTCCGATTATGTAGCCCAGGCTGGTATGACCCTGACCCTGAGCAGCATCTTGCCCTCACCAAGAATGATACCACAATACAAAGACAAGATGATCAGCTTTAATAATTGGCTCAAGTACTGGTGTCATTCTAAGGGGATCCAATGTCTGTCTGCCTGGGATGACATGTTGGACAAGCCACGCTGCTTCGCAAGGGATGGCTTACACCTGTCACCACTGGGCTTCCGGATATTGGCTAAGGCTCTTGCCACCCCCATAGTGCCTTTTTTAGGCAAGGCTCAAAAGACAAACCCCACCTCCTTAGAAAACAAAAATGGAAAAAAACTAAGGGTAATGCTGCTCAATGCCAAAAGTCTAAATCTCAAGATGCAGGCACTTGATGCACTCCTCAGCATGGAGAACATCGACATCTGTGCAGTAACTGAAGCACCCCAGCACTACCAGGCTATACCTCGTATCATGCTTTTCGTCCCCAAAACCCGGGCCGAACCACAAAGGGAGGGGGAGTGTCCATATTCATCAAGGACACCCACACTTCCAGGTTAGTAGCAACACATGAAGCATCAGAGACCATACAGGTGCAACTAACCATAGGCAAAACTGCTATACAACTGGTAGCATGTTACAGACCCCCCTCCCAATCTCAAGAACCCCTCTCAGCCTTCCTGAAGACATTGGAGGATATGAATGTATCACAAAATACCATCATACTGGGAGACTTCAACTACCCAAACATAGATTGGGTACATTATTCTAGCCCTAATACCCTAGCCCAAAGGTTCCTGGAATTCATAAATGCAAATGCACTGGAACAACTAGTCACCTCTCCCACTAGGGGAGATAATATACTAGACCTGATCATCACAAACATGGGGACAAAATGCTCCACACCGGAAGTATATCCCTCACTAGTGAGATCTGACCACAAACTAATCACCCTGGATATACGTATCCCACCTCCACCCCCAGCACAAAAGACCACAGTGAAAAACTTCTCAAAAGCAGACATCACTCTTCTTAAGACTGAGATGGTATCCTTTAAGCCCACTGTGCCAGTGGATACCACATCCCACAATGCCGAATCCTTCACAAATGCTTTCTATGGACATCTCCAAGAATGCATGGATCATGCAATCCCAAATAAATCCAAGTCCCTCTCCACCAAAGGCAAGCATCCTGTCTGGTGGACCTCAGCCATTAACAAACTGTATAACAAAAGAAGGAAGCTACTGCATGTCAGAGCAAAATCCCATGAAGGGAAGACATCTCTGATCAACATTAGCAGAAAACTATGTTCTCTCATAAAAACATCCAAGGCCAACTTTGAGAGAAAAATCACTAAGGACACTAAAGATAACCACAAAGCCTTCTTCAGCTATGTTAGAAACCTGGGCGGAAACCCTCAGATATGCTCAGAGTTGGTTCACAACAACAAAAAATACACTGAACTCACAGATATTGCCAACATTCTGGCTGACAGGTTCAGTGCAAATTTCTCCCATCCCTCACCCCAAAAGAAGAAATACTTATCCCAGCTGAATGTAATCTCCCTGTCATCTCAGATGTCCAAGTGAGAACCGCCCTAAACAAAGCTAAAAACACAGCATCAATGGGACCTGACGGTATCCTGGGTTGCGTGTTACGTGAACTCCAAGAGGAGCTAAACCCACACATAAAAATGCTATTTAACCTTAGCCTTACTTCGGGATATGTACCTGAACACTGGTTTACAGCAACAGTGGTCCCACTCCACAAAGGGGGTGCCTCTACAGACCTTGGAAACTACCACCCCATAAGCTTAACCAGCCTGGTCTGCAAAGCTATGGAAAGAATCATTATGGAACTCATAAACAGAGACATAGGGGACCTACAGACACTTGACCCCACCCAGTTCGGCTTTGTAAAGGGCAGATCCTGCCTTTTGAACCTGGTTGAATTTTTCGAAACAGTCACTAGAGCCATTGATGAGGGCAAAGCAGTCCATACAGCCTACCTGGACTTGGCTAAGGCCTTCGACACAATACCCCACTCAGGCATCATAGATAAGCTCAACAGCTTAAACGTAAACCCTTATGTCACTAGATGGGTTGCAAACTGGCTAAAGGACAGAACTCATAAAGTTAAAATCGCTGGAGCAATGTCAGACTCAAAGCCAGTCACAAGTGGTGTCCCACAGGGATCTGTCCTGGGACCCCTCTTGTTCGGCATTTATTTCTCAGATGTTAAAGCAAACATGGGAGGGCTGTGGCTGACAAAGTTCGCAGATGACCGCAAACTAGGCGCCATAGTCGATACACCAGCAGACACATACATCCTACAAAAAGGCCTCACAGAAAAGGACAACTGGTGCTGGAGTCACGGCCTTAAACTAAATGCCAAAAAATGTATAGTCATCCCCTTTGGGAAAAACAAAGTACCCACAAATTATCACATAGACAGCAACCCACTGAGTATGGAAAAAGTAATCAGAGACCTAGGGACCCAAATCGACAGCGACCTCTCATTTGACACCCACGTTGCCAAAGTGGTCAGAAAAACATTCTACCTTGCACACCTCATCATGAAGGGATTCACATCCAGATCCAAGGATGTCATTGTACCCCTATACTCCTCTCTCATCAGACCCATGATTGAGTACAATGCCCCATTTGGTATGTACCTCACCTGGCATTTGCAACAGCTGGAGAGACCACAAAAGTACCTCACCAAGAGGATCAAGTGTCTCCAACATATGTCTTATTCTGCCAGACTAAAGAAACTTCAGCTATATTCAGTAGCATACCACCTGCTCAGAGGTGATCTCTGCCTGACGTACAAGGCCATGTCCAATCAGGATCTGATGGACATGCTCCACCTCAAAAAATCCAAATCCATCAGGACCACGAGAGCTAAAGACTTAAACCTCGGCACAAGTATGAATAGGACATGCTGGAGGGATAAATTCATAACCCAGAGGCTTCCCATGCTTTGGAACAAGATCCCAGTTCATATTAGGCAGAGCCCCTCACTGACTCTCTTCAAGAGAAATCTTGATGAGTGGATGGGAGATCGTAAGTTTATCCGAGGGGTCACATCTGTGTCACTGCTAGACAGGGGCACAGTAAACTAATTCTATTATATAAGGGGACCTTCATTGTGTCACTACTAGACAGAGGCACAGTATTCTAAATTTATTCTGTACATTTTGTGTACCATTTCATGGGGTAGGAAAAGCCACTTCACTATGGCTAGGCTTACAAATGCTCCAGGGCAGATAGCCTAGTACTATACTATGAAACTATGAAATAGCGCACAATTTTTTTCCTCCCATTCACGCTCCTTCATACATTATATATACTCTAACTGAATTCCCCTACTGCCTGCTACCATTGGTTTTAATGTCTTTTAACATTTCATGCACTGAATGTTGAGTTACTTTTAGGTATTAGGATTTTTGGAGCAATTTTTATGTACATGATTTTAACATAGTTATGGTTTACATGGTTAAAGAATTCTACATTCATTTTAATGAGATTTTTATTTTTTATTTAAGATGTTTTACAGAAATAATTATATATATATATATATATATATATATATATATATATATATATATATATATACACACACACACACACACACACACACACACACACACACACACACACACACACACACACACACACACACACACACACACACACACACACACACACTCTCTACACATACACACACACACAATCTGTTCCACACAAACATTTATAGTATTCTAGCTGGCTTACAAGATTATAGACTATTAACATGAAGTGCACCTAAATCTTTCCAACACTAGATGGGATTGTGAAACTACTTTGTCTAGGAATGGTTGGAGACACTCCCTCTTGAAACATCAAAGAAGTGTTGTCATTGCTCATGGATATGTGTATAAAAGTTTTGTAACTTAACTGTTTTTAGATTCTGATGAAGTTTCGATAAGGCATGAAAGAGCTTAATATACATGCAATTTATCTGCTTTGGTTTTAATCAGTTTAACAAATAAAATAGTTGGTACTTGCAACCTTCTGCCTTGGATTTGCTTTGGGTTTGGAGCCTTTTAGATTTTGTGTTTTGTCCCTGATTGGTTGAGAGCTATGGTTCATATAACCTGTTTCTAGGGTATAAGCTTAACTATAATTAACATTAATAATACTGTATTTATGTTTGTCTTCCATATACTTGAATACAAATCTTTGTATATAAGGTAATTATTTTCTATGCATCATTTTGCTTATATCACAGATGGGCACTGGGATTCATGAGCATTGTTCACACATGCCTAAATGCACTTTATGCATGCAACATAAGGCAGTTAGCTGACTTACAGTCTGTTTTACAAGGTAGCATAGTAAGGCAGACTGCACTGTGCACTAAACATTCTGAATTAATGCCCCTAGTTTTAAAGTTGTCAGCAGTACAGTTTTGGAATTAATGTCTGTATATAGCCTCAGTTTGATAAAGCAGACCGTGTTTAACTAGACTGCTGATCTCTCTCAACAATGTTCGACCATCAGGGTTGACATTGATCCATAAGGTAATCACAGTCATTAGGGATAACAAAAGATCAGGGGTCATTTGAGGACACACCAGCATCACAGTGTGGGGGTGGGACAAGTTAGAGTGTGGTAGCAGATGCAAATGGATCACAGGGAATTCTGTTGCTGGTGGGGATTTTCTTGGCATGCAGAGTTGTTCTTTTTGTAAGGGTGCTGCTGTCAGCAGGAGGGGGTATTGCTGCACTGAGATATGCAACACCATTGGCAAATACACAGTTTTTGTTCCCTTGGTTACCCCATCAGGACTGACTATAACTCCAATTATGCTGGCTTCTTGTATCATGCAAGAATGGGAGGGGTGCTTTGTACATGAACTCCATGCACCACATACTATGTGAACAAACTGTGGTCAGAACACTTTTATGGTCTTGTTGCATCATGTACAAGGATTTATGAATTGCTACAGGGCTGGTACATAGGTATACTGCATACCAAGCCTGCTATACTCTGCACCAAAGATTACCACTACTGACAATGCATTGCATTTGTCAGTAGTGCACAACTGGAATTATTGCTACTACGTATGCTTCTTTTCCTGAACCAAACTGATGTTAAATAATAATAATATATTGTTAAAAGTGACAGCCAAGTGACTATTAGGGCTGGTCTTCAGATTTCTTTACTGCTTAAATTCTACTTCAAGTTTTAGCAGGGCTGATCCTGGCCTCAGCAGCCTAGAATTTATTTTTTAGTGGATGGCCAGACTGTTTGCCTCATCCCTAGATATAGTATTTACAGATTTCAAAGATAAATTATAGTAAACTCTTAAATACATGTTTTTCTCCATGGTTTTATGATTATAGTTGCCACAAACCTCGATCCTGTAGTTAACCATACTGTATTACATATTATATATATATATAATATATGCATATTGTATTGACATATTGCATTGTCCCTGTTAGAAGATGTTCTGGCATTTCTATCTTTTCATTTGTGAAATATCTTGTGTATGTGGTTAAAGTATGCACTACAGCATACAGTATATTTATACACAACTTATCTATTTTTCAATAACTATTACATAATTTAAGTATAGTTTTGACATTTACCTGAATGTGCTTGATTTATAAATATTTAATAGTATTTTTATGTTTGTCTTTAGTATCATCCACAGTATTGTTTGAGCTTATCTTTCATATATTCTAATTTTTTTGCTTCTTTCTCCAAACTGCATAAATCATTTGTGTGAAGAAATGAATATGGACCACGATCCTAAGCCCTTTTCCTTTGTAGGTTGCACATTTCTTACCACTTGATAGTACTCAGACTACAGTCACAAAAATTTGGAAAAACTCAGTTTCTAGTTTTGTGAGTATAACATAAAAATAAATAAAGTAAGAATGAGGGTTTTAAACAGCCAATGCATCTGTAGCATCTTACCAGCTATAATAATTACCCATCATCCACCTGCTTGTCCAGTACTAAATAACATTCTACACAATTATATTCCCACTCAGTCATTACAATCCAATGACCAAAAACTCCTTTATGTCCACAGACCTATCAAATCTGCTGGGCATGGTCTGTACTCATACCATGCTTCTAAAGCCTGGAGCTCCTTACCTGTATCCATCACCACAGAACCCTACCTCCATTCCTTTAAAACCATTCTGAAAAACTCCCTAGCCAAAATATGGCTTTGTTCTTGCTCAACCCAGGATAAACTATATCCATAAATATGAACAAGCTGTACCTGCATACTTCTCTTTCTTCACTCACTTCCTTACTTCAATCAGTTTCTCTCCTCTAACCCTCTAAATATGCCATAGCCCCTGTTTTTCCCCACTCCATACTGTAAGCATATATCTCAACCTCTTAGATCAAGAAATCTGCACAAGACTATAATCAATGGGGGACAAAGGCCGAAAAATAGGGACAAATTTTAAATATTGCTCTAACAAACTTAGACAGGTGATAGAATAACAGGTTTTGCATTAGCATGAATTTTCGGAAGGGGATGAAGTCTGAAACTCAAGTGCCTGCCATTATTCTTTGACTTCAGTCCTCAATGATTTGCCAATGATTTGCCAGAAAACAAAAACTGTATTAGGAGGAGACCAAGAATATGAGGTAAAAATCTGGTAATTCCATGAAAATCTGGACAGTTCAGAGGTATGCCTGCAAGTCCTGTTTGTATTATACTAATGTATCTTTAATTTCTCTAAACTAGCTAACATTTCTCTAATTATTAAATCATTGTCATATAAGTTGTAACTATTCTTTAAAGATGTTTTCATATTATATCCAGTTTGTACACTTATTTAAACTGTACATGATGTTTTTGCATTATTTTTGAAGACTGTAAAATAATTGCTGTTAAAATGTTTTTGTAATACTTTGGAGCTTTTCTCCCTAGGCCTCCACTGAAAATGGACACTTAATCAGTCAGACTTTCCTGATAATCAAATGTTAATCAATCAATAAATCAATCAATCCATAAATAAATAAATATTCTCTTTCACTTTCCTGGTTTCTAGGATTTTGATTTTTTTACTTTACTTTTTCATTCATATTTTCTATATTTCAAATAATATAACGTAATTGATTCAAAGGCTGAGTTCACAATTTTGATTTTGGTCTGCCCCGTTATATATATTACTGTCTTACCTTCCTTCCAGTCAACTGTTAACAATTGAGAAAATCTTGCTTTTTCACTTCATTTAACTTTACTCTTGTCTCTACTGAAATATTCTAAGCATATTAGGTAGTCTTTAAACTAATATCCTATGTCTTACCAGTAAGGTTTGATTGCCTTTGTAGACACTGGGCTGGAATCCAAAAAAGTATGTAGAGAGCCTCAAGCATCCTGGCCTCATTATCCTGAATTGGCTTGTCCTCTCTGCCCTTGGGAATTATATCATTTTGGTGGAGGGTTTGCCCAGGTCAGCTAATGCATAATGGCAGAGTCCCACAACTGTAGGAATGGGTATTCATATTCTAAGATCTGCTGTATTAGCAAAGCTCATTATATTTGCTTGTCACAGTGCATACTTACCTGAGGACTTAGCATGCCTGCCAAAGTCAACATCAGCATGCCTGCTCAATGTTTAAGGTAGAACTCGTATTACCATACAGGTGGGTTGCACCATCCTATATAACATATCTAACAGTAGAGACAATAACCAAAAAAAGTCTGGGACTTGTAGACTTGGGAAGTGGAGATTGTGATGCCCATGCACTGGCCCAGTAATCAAGAAGCCTCAATCCTCACCACTAGCATCAGTGTGGGGTGTCCACATTGGGAGGATAACAAGTACACACACAGTAAAGTACAATTTCCCTTAAGAGAACACAGAGATCACAGTCAGTCTGGGGCTGGTTTCTCCATTTCTCTCTAGATCCCCAATAAGACTCCCCACTGGCACAGATATAGGGTTCAGATCTCAGCTGAGTAGTCAAGCCAAAACCTCCAGTACACTGTCTGTCAGAGTGTTTTGTGTCTCTGCCCAAGTAGATGACACACACACACACACACACACACACACACACACACACACACACACACACACACACACACACACACACTTTGAGATTTTATTTATATACAAACACACAGACACCCCTGGGGAAGGCTGACACAGGTTCACTAGCTATGCCCCCTTCTGCCCAGGCTAAAAGGTAGTAATCCACTGCCACCAGTTACTCTTATCAGCGACTACTAAGGCCCTTCCCAAAAGGTGACCAACTCTACTATATAATATTATTATCCAATTGGTAAGTGTGACTAAGACTTAAAGTCTATTTAGGAGAGGCCTATACAGTGTCACCAAATACATGCAAGTACTCTTATATATCTACACACAAAACAGCCACAGTTAAAAGATATAACAATATTTAATAATAAATAATAACAACACAATACAATACTTATTAACTCAACACAATGACATTAGAGAGTTCATAAATCACAGGAAAAACTTTAAAACAACATTGTAGGACATTCTGGCATAAATATAAAAAACAGATAGCCTAATCTGGCTATATTTCTATTTATCTCTAAGAGAAATCACTGAACTAAATACTACTTACAGAGCAAAGGCAAAATGCTGGTGAGTTGTTGTCAGCTTCAGAACCAAATACAAAATGCTTTTCTTACTTTCCGAGATAGCCCTTAAATTCATAATACACATTACTGCTGAGTCATTTCAGATTACATCATTCTTGACACTTCTGATGAAGTTTTCCAGGCTCACAGAACTCAAAATGTTAACATTTCTTTTTTATCAGCACCTGCCAGGAATCCACAGCAATAAAAGACACTATACATGTGAAACCTAGTAATTATCTTTGTATTAAAACAATATAATGAATTTCCTAGCCCAGGCATCTTGTCTCCTAGCTTGAGATCACACACAGTTGTAAAATTCTTTACTTATCAGCTTTCTTCCAGCAGGGTGCACTGTGGTTACAGTTTTGAAGCTCAACACATTTGTGAAACAAGCCTGTGGATCATATTAATATTTACAAGGACACAGAATTATTTATAACATTCTATTTGGCTGTGCTGGCAGCCTTCACCAAGATCAGGGAGATTGTCTTCATGTAGTTAACATTCATAAAGCAGTGGAGCTCCCCTGTACAGAGTTTAAAAGTTAGTCATTCACTGCATTATGGATACTCTCATAATGGCTATATTTCTGTAAATATTTCAAAAACTAAGTAATGTGGAAGGAAGTTATGGACATCACATGAAAGTTTACATCCAGATGAACAAATTTGCTGCTGACAGTATGGTGTAACATGTATGGTTACTATAATACTATTTGGCCTCTCATGAATATTGCAGTTTTGTGTAGCACATGCAGTTACACAGATACAAACATTTGTCTGACATATTGGTAGATTAAGAGATAGCCCAGGGCAGTCCCCCAGAATGGTGTCACTGTGAAATACCTAGCAGACAATTAAAAATAGTCAACAGTAGGGGCATTCAGTAAGCCAGCTTTAGTCATAGGTTTTGTTGGAATATCTTTTAAGAGGCAGAACAGAAACATTATGTGGGGAATTAACTTATAGTATGGAAATACTGAGTGGCCCCTTTAAGATGAAATGCCTGAAACTCAGATAATGGGAATCAGCTGTCTACCTGCAATTTTTTAAAGCCAGAAGCAAACTACTCAAAATCCTTAGTAGTGCCAAAGACCTGGTAATGTCTGGAAAAAATGCCATCCATGTGGGTTGGCATCCTCCAGCTGGGCATGAATATTTTGGCCTGTCAATGCATGGGGAAGCTCCTACAGTCTTATGTGGATATAGTTTGGACTGTTGTGATTTTTAACAAGGTAATCATTATCAAGGGCAGGAGTCACTTATGAGACTCAAGGTCATAGGTTTCTCAAGTGGAATTTCTCAAGGAACGAAATGGTAAAAGTACAGCTACTTGAATTAAGACATACCCCAAGATTCATGAAGCTTGCGCCAGGCGCAGGCATAGCGTAGGCGGTATAATGTCAAATATGGCTGCCAAGCGATTCAGGTACGATCCAATTCCACGTGCACTACCAGCGTACACCAGATCTGCGCAGCCCTCGGATTAGGTATGCTAATCACCCCATGCGCAGTGCCGCACCATGCAAATGAAGGTACATAGCGATTCATGAAGTGGTGCAGGCATAGCGTAAGTCCACAGAAATGTAAACCAAAAAAAATGGTTTACATTTTTCCAAACAGAACATCGGAGCTATGAAAGTGGACCAGACTCATGTATTACAAAGTTAACATATGCCAGTGGTTAAATATACAGCCAATGGCATAAGAAAAGATGCACAACACCTAAAAAACAACATTTAATGTCATGTCTACAGTAACGCAAAGTACAACTGCAGGGCATGTGTGCGCAAACGGGAACACAAAGAAAATATATACAAATGTCATAAAATCGCAATTAAATACAAATCATGATTTCACCATAATACTCAATGGTATGCATGGTACACCACAACCAAGCTGCAAGGGTTGTTAAGGATCTGTGACAGTGTTCGGCGCAGTAACTAGGAATTAGTAGTCAATGCCATGCAAATGAGGCAAGTAATAGTGAATCGCAAACGTCCCGCCGGACTAAGGATGTACCATACGGTGCAGCGCTACAACACCAAGGAGTGGTTTAGAGGCATACATGACATCAGCAGTGGGGTATGCCACCATAACTGTAAGCACATTGGAGCAATGCAAGTCCGGCCTGGCCATTGCTAAGCAAAGCCGCAAGACAGGGGTAGGGATGTAGGTATAGCATCGTTTAGCTGAGAGCACATATGGTGCCCAAAAGCGCATGTGTACGGGGATGAAAACGTGCCCGAAACCTGGTAAGCAGACGCACGCTCCGAGCACCATAGCTCAAACAGGAAGGTTAGGGGAAACAAATAAGGAAATGCTGCAGTAGGGTAATTGGAATACAACTGAGCAATTAACACCTATTAACTCACAGTGGGCAATCGACGGCAGCTGACAAGACTGCTCGCAGAAACCTGCAAAACAGGATAGGGGAGGTGTCGGATTGCAAAGAAAAGAGAACTGTCATAGCAGAGCAAAGCAAACCTGCAGTAGACCGGCCATAGAACACATTACGCAAGATAAGCCAGGTTTAGGAAAGTACAAATGAAAGCAGGCTGCTGGATGCATGCCAGAAAATGGGAGGTGACACATTAAGAACTGTAAAGGGAAGGGCAAGAGGTAATCCACGGCAGCCAAATGTAATTCAACACCAAAGGCACCACAATAGTAGTACCTGTCGTAAAACACATAAGATACCCTATAGCTACAATCGTACATGCACACCCTATGACATCATCAGTGTTCACAGCACAATAGTATAAAGTGTGAAAGCACCTCACACACACCTGTGTAATCCCAAACACTGCACCATCGGTGTAAACAGATGGGGAACTTTCACAATGTACATGTTGGGAGCTGCCATAGCTGTGATTCATCACCATGTGTTAGAGACTGAAGGTGTTGTGGAGGATGATGCTGACAACCACCGCAGGACCCGGAGGAGGAGAAGAGTATTCAGACCAAGGGTAACCTACCAGGGGCTACATGATCTGGAGATAGTAGAGCATTACAGGGTGGACAGGGACATCTTACAGCAAATAGTTGAGCTGTGCCGGCCACACCTGAGATCCAGAAACAACAGAGGGGAACCCATCCCAGTGGACACGAAGGTATGTATAAGCTTGCGAATACTAGCCACAGGTACCTTTCAAAGGCCAATTGGAGATATAATGGGGATCTCACAGGTATCAGCATCCAGGGTACAACACCAGTTCCTGGATGCCATGTTACCACATGCCAATGAGCATATATACTTCCCCCAAACTCAGGAGGAGTTGGCCAGCAATATGCGTCTCTTCCACCATGGTGGCACACTACCCGGAGGTACTGGGTGCGATAGACTGCACGCACATACATATCAAGTCACCACCTGGTGAGCATGGTAGGCGCTACATAAACCGCAAGGGATACCACTCCATCAACTGCAAAGTCATGTGCAATGCCCAGGGAATTATCATGGATGTGTGTGCTGGCAGCCCTAGAAGCTACCATGACTCCCACATCTGGCATGCCTCACAGCTGTGTCAGGTATTCATCAGGGGGGACATCCCATATGGCCACCTTGTGGGGGATGCTGGCTATGCACTGGTGCCATGGATGATGACTCCCATCAGAAATGCACACACACCCATGCAAGAATGCCATAATGAGGCACACACACAAACCAGAATCATCATAGAGCGTGTGTTCGGGATGCTGAAATCATTGTTCCGTTGCTTGGACATATCTGGTGGAGCCTTGAAGTACTCTCCAGGCACAAGTGCCCACATCTTCATAGTAACTTGAAAGAAAGTTACTGTTTGTCGTTTTTGCATTTAGTTACTTGTAACACATTGCACTCAAGTTACCTGGCACTTGCTCACTAAAGCAATTATATAAGTCAGCACTAAAAATTAAAAGCACTACACCCTCACTCCCCACTGACCCTTGTTTTCAATTAAGGATTTCCCAATATTATTCTAGCATGTCCAAAGGTCAGTTGTCAATCTCCTCTCTGGTCCAGCTGGTGAATCTGGGAATCTTGAGGCAATGTTATAACTGCCTCATGTACACAGACAACCCTCTCCTCCTCCCACATAACACAAATACTTGCGAGAGATGCAGCTATTTAGCCAAACTGGAGGCTGAGCTCTCTCAACTCAGGACTGGCAAGACCAGACAGGAGGAGAAGGCAACTACACACACCACAAAACCAGCCTCACATAATGCTACCACTCCACTGAATCAAACACATAAACACACAAAGACATACTCAGGCTCTGAGTAAAAATTTACCTAAACAGCAGAGGCCTCCAAAGCAGACACCCAAACAACTGCTACCTCAAGACACCCCACAAGCAACACATAAACCACAAAAGCAGTGTGCAAAGCAGTCACAGCCCTTAAGGCCAAATACAACACCAAACATACTTGTCATAGGTGACTCCATAGTCAGACACACTGACGTCCTACTCACCAGGCTGAACAAGGAGAGGGTCACAGTAAGCTGCCTATCGGGTGCTAGAATCCGCCACATAACACAAGCACTCGGGTCACTCCACGGCAAGTACAAATATGACACAGTCATTGTCCATGCTGGTGTGAACGACCTGAGACGTACCTCCCTGGACTACATGAAAAGAGACATAGAGGAGCTCTCTGATTATGTAGCCCAGGCAGGTATGATCCTAACCCTGAGCAGTATCCTTCCTTCACCAAGAATGGTGCCACAATATAGAGACAAGATGATCAGCTTTAACAATTGGCTTAATGTCTGGTGTCATTCAAAGGGGATCCAGTGTCTGTCTGCCTGGGATGACATGCGTGACAAGCCACGCTGCTTCGCAAGGGACGGCTTGCACCTGTCACCCCTGGGATTCCGGATATTGGCTAAGGCTCTTGCCACCCCATAGTGCCTTTTTAGGCAAGGCTCAAATTCTAAACCTACCACCCTAGAAAACAAAAATGGGAAGAAACTGAGGGTAATGCTGCTCAATGCCAGAAGTCTAAATCTCAAAATGCACGCACTCGAGGCCCTTCTCAGTATGGAGAACATCGATGTCTGTGCTGTAACTGAAACCTGGTTCAAGGCTCCTGAGAGCACCCGGCACTATTAGGTTTTACCTCATATCATGCGTTCCAGCCCCAAAACCGGACCACACCACAAAAGGAGGGTGTATCCATATTCATAAAGGATACCCCACACCTCCAGGTTGGTGGCAACGCACGAAGCTTGAAACCATCCAGGTGCAACTAACCATAGGCAAAACTGCTCTACAAATTGTAGCATGCTACAGGCCACCCTCTCAAACTCAGGAACCCCACACAGCCTTCCTGAAGACACTGGAGGGTATAAATGTATCTCCAAACACCATCATATTGGGTGACTTCAACTACCCGAATATAGACTGGGAACATTACTCAAGCCCTAACTTTCTAGCCCAACGGTTCCTGGAGTTCATAAATTCAAATGCCATGGAACAGCTAGTCACTGTTCCCACGAGAGGAGAAAATATACTAGATCTCATTGTCACAAACATGGGGACAAAATGCTCCACACGGATGTATATCCTCATTGGTGAGATCTGATCATAAACTAATCTCACTGGAAATCCACATCCCCCGCCCCCCCCACACAAAAAAGACCATAGTGAAGAACTTCTCTAAAGCAAACTTCAAACTACTCAAGACTGGTGTGGTATCCTTCAAGGCCCCTGAGCCAGAGGAAACCACAACCCAAGCTGGAAGTCCTTACAAATGCCTTCTATGAACACCTCCAGGACTGCATGGATCAGGCAATCCCAAATAAAACCAAGACTCTTTCCACAAAGGGCAAACGTCCAGTCTGGTGGACCCCAGCCATTAACAAACTTTACAATAAGAGGAGAAAGCTATTACATGATAGAACAAAATCCATAAAAGGGAAGTCACCCCTGATCATTATTAGTAAAAAAATACGAGCACTCATAAAATCAACTAAGGCCAATTTTGAGAGAAAAATTGCCATGGATTCAAAGGACAATCATAATTTTCAGCTATGTTAGGAACCTGGGTGGAAACTCCCAGATATGCTCAGAATTAGTCCAAAATGATACAAAATCACTGAACCCACAGACATTGCCAACATACTGGCAGACAGGTTCAGTGCAAACTTCACCCCCTCACCCCTAAAGGAGAGATAACTATCCCAGCCGAGTGTAGCCTCCCGGACATCTCAAATGCACAGGTGAAAGCTGCTCTCTCTATAGCTAAAAACACAGCATCAATGGGACGGATGGTGTCCCGGCTGTGTGCTACACGAGCTAAATGAGGAATTAAACCTGCACATAAGGCAGCTGTTTAATCTCAGCCTTACCACAGGATACGTGCCCAAGGAGTGGCGTACGGCAACTGTGGTCCCACTCCACAAAGGCGCCTCTACGGACCCTGGTAATTACCGCCCCATAAGCTTAACAAGTCTAGTCTGCAAAGCTATGGAGAGGATCATAATGGAGCTCATAAACAAAGATATAGGGGACTTGCACACATTGGACCCGACCCAGTTTGGCTTTGTCAAGGGAAGATCAGGCCTTTTGAACTTGGTCGACTTCTTCGAAACAGTCACCAAGGCCATTGATGAGGGAAAGGCAGTCCATACAGCCTACCTTGACCTTGCAAAGGCTTTCGACACAATACCCCACTCGGGTATTGTAGAAAAACTTACCAGCTTAAATGTAAACCCATATGTCACAAGATGGGTTGCAAACTGGCTTAAGGACAGAACCCACAGGGTTAGAGTTGCTGGCGCTGTGTCAGACTCCAAGCTGGTCACAAGTGGTGTCCCACAGGGCTCGGTCCTTGGCCCCCTATTGTTTGGCATCTACTTCTCAGAAGTACAGGCCAACATGGGAGGACTTTGGCTGACAAAGTTTGCAGACGACTGCAAACTGGGCGCCATAGTGGAAAGTGCATCAGACATGGATATCCTTCAGAAGGGACTCACGGAAATAGATAGCTGGTGCCAGAGCCATGGCCTGAAGTTAAACGCCAAAAAATGTATAGTCATACCCTTCGGGAAAAACAAGGTAACCCCAAGCTACCATATAGGTGGCAATCCACTAAGCACAGAAGAGGTTATCAGGGACCTGGGGACCCAGGTTGACAGTGGCCTTTCTTTTGACACTCACATTGCTAAAGTGGTTAGAAAGACCTTCTACATTGCCCACCTGATCATGAAGGGATTCACATCCAGATCTAGTGAGGTCATTGTTCCCCTGTACTCTTCACTTATCAGACCAATGATCGAGTACAATGCCCCATTCGGGATGTATCTCACCCGACATCTGCAGCAATTGGAGAGACCCCAAAAGTTCCTCACCAAAAGGATAAAGGGACTCCAAAATCTGTCATATGCTGCCAGATTGAAGAAACTCCAGCTCTATTCAGTCGCATACCGTCTGCTCAGAGGTGACATGTGCCTGACATACAAGGCCATGTCCAACCCGGAATTAATGGACATGCTCCACCTCAAAAAATCCAAATCCACCAAAACCACTAGAGCAAGTGACTTAAACCTTAGCACGGCTATAAATAGGACGTGCTGGAGGGATAGATTTATCACTCAGAGACTCCCTATGCTGTGGAATAAAATCCCGGTCCATGTGAGGCAGAGCACCTCGCTGACTCTGTTCAAGAGAAATCTAGACCTGTGGATGGGAGATCGTAGGTTTACCCCGGGAATCATATCTGTGTCACTGCTGGACAGAGGCACAACAAACTAATGGGCACAGTATTTTTTCATATAAGGGGTGGCGTAGCCACAAACATTTGGGCTAGGCTTATAAATGCCTTAGGGCAGATAGCCTAGTATAAACCTATGAACCTATGAACCTATGTGCCATGCTACATAATATGATCCTGCGGAAACAGCTGCAGCAGGGACATAATGGTGAAGGCCCTCACAGCCCACCACAATTGCCAAGGCCATCACAGGCAGAGAGGGATTCAGACCACGAACACCCTGTGCCAGCCCCAGTAGGCAGATGGAGGCGTACCCAATATGTCTACACCTTGGCAAAGAGGGAACGTATAGCACATACTCTGACAGTGTAGACCCCTATGGACTTACACACCTCTCCACCTGCACACACAGTAAAATGGATGGCACACACACACACGACCACCTGTAAATTGTAATGTATAGGTGGCCTACTGTGTGAATCCTACATAGGCAGCCCTCAACCATTGCACACACAACAGCTATTGGAACAAGGAATGTCAACACCTAAACAGTACATGCACCTATCAGCATATGTTGGTACTGTATGTATAGGTTCCTAGGTATATCGGTAGGTACACGCCCGATTGTCAGAGGCTATTCATCAGTTGAGGCAAACAGTGTCTGCTGTTGTCACCACATCGAGTAACCAACTGTCCCTCAGTGGAGCAGAGCCAATTGCGGGATCCATGTGTGTAATCACTGTTCCCCACACACTCTGCATGGATTCCCTGGTGTGTTAATGAGGGGCTCCATATAATGTAATCATGGATGTAGTGGCAAAGCATGGGGTTACCCATGACAGGTATCTGTCACCCCAGCATGCTCCACCTATAGTTGTGTGAAGGTGTAGCACATTATAATGTGTGGCTCACTGTAACATACATTCCCAATGCTGGAGCACATCCATGAAACATCACTTGGGCATACCATTAATAGGTCTCATCCATATGTAAACTAACTGAGTTACCCATTTAATTGTAGTATGGAGTAACAGCCGTAGTACAGTCCACATGCAAAACACCATAACACATGTACAAATCCCAGATGCCCAAGTGGTAAATGCACTGACTTTCGTGCATGTTCCTGGTTCCATGTCCTGCAAGGGACGTTACGTAATCCCGAAGGCATGAATAATGGATGTTGGATGCAGGTCATCAGATCAGGTTTAGCACATGTTAGAGGGAATATGCATTGCCCAGTGCTGGTAAGCATCGTTTAAACATGACTATACAGATATGTGTGAAACAGAGCTAAGCTTCTCTGAATATCGCGCAGATCATGGTCAATGATGTCCAGAACAGGTGAAACCAGCATTATTCACCCCTGTACTAATAGTGTCTGCTCTGAAGGGTAAAACGACCACTGCTAGGAGTAGAACACGCAATCATGTACACAATCACCTAACACTAAGCTATCCAAGATGTACCAACGGCAGGTGTGTAATGTGACAGGTTCAAACACAAACATGCGGAGTCCAGGAAACAGTATACACCGACATGTACACAATGAAAGGTGTATTCTCCCTCTCACTCTCATATATATATATACATGTACACAGCCATGGAGGTAGAAATAAATAGGATACTGCCGACTATGGAATGTGTCACATACCGACACGCGTAATCACGAGGCTTAAAGACCGAAAGAACACAGTACCGGAACACTGGAACCACGTGTAATATCATCACGATATTAAGGGACATTTAGTTACTGCTGCCGGTGTTGCGGTCTACGTAGGTACTGTGTTCAACTGTGTTTGTGATTGCTGTAGTCTGTGTATGTGTGTGTTGAGGGTGCCGTGTGCATTTCCATGGGACTGTAATGTGTGTGTGTGTGTTTGCATCATGTGTGTGTTAGTGCTAACTCGGAGGTAGATCATTACGGTAGGTGTGGTTATAGCTGGCTGTAGCCATACGGTTACCACCTATCCCACTTTAAGAGGGACAGCCCCTCCGTGGGCAGTTGTGTCCTGACAAAAAATATTAAAAAGGGCAAATGTCCGAGATTGTAGGACCTAATTATGTCCCATATATTATGTAATAGTTGCATTAAATCGTTATGCCTGTATCTACAAAACGTAAATGTTACATGAAACATGATAAGTAGCTAAAGTGCTACAAGAATAAGTATGTATTCAGGATAAAAGTATGTTCTATCTTGTGTACTGACTGTGGGTATGTGTCAGCCTGTAAACACCGATGTGTGTCCTGCAAATGCCCACTATGGCCATTTGAAAAGGTGGCAACCCATGCCAAAGAGGTTCAGTCACCAACACAACTGCAATGAGTGCAAATATCTGTGACAGAAATACATGAGACAGCTGTCATTTAATAACATTCCTTTACATATCGCTGTATTTCCGGAGGTATGGAAGTATCAACCTCACCTGCATACTATATAGAAACCAACTAACAATGGCTCAATGTATAAGCCCATAACAACCATAGTTCCGTCTACTAACTGATAGGTCTTCAATTAGGGAAGGAGCCCACGCACATATATGGTATATGTAGAAATGCAGTCCCCACAAACCTATATATGCTGTGTACACCCACCTACATCTCCTCCACACCCGAAACAATTGCAATACAGACTGTGATAACATCACAAACATCCACTCACTCAATTACATCTGCAGAGGCGTTAACATACCTTGTGAGAGACACATTTGTAAAGGCATCATGTGAAATCGTAGCTGTTGTATAATGGAACAGACGGTGATGTTACAGGTTTTGTTTGCAATAGTCCCTTATCAGACAGTTGAGATAACAGGTACACTCACATGTAGAACCACATACTCTAGCCATTACACACAATCCACGGGGGACATGAATTCAAAATATCTGTGTCTCTACAAATAGCAGTTGCAATTAGGGTTACCACCTGTCCCACTTTGCGAGGGACAGTCCCTCTTTGTGTAGTTGTATCCTGACAAAAAAATTAAAAAAATGGCAAATGTCCTGAGATTTTAGGACAAAATTATTTACTATATTTTATGTAATAGTTGCATAAAACAGTTATTTTGTATCTAAAATACCTAAATGTTATAAGAAACAGAATAAGCAACTAAAATGCTCAAGAATAAGCTTTTATTTAGGCAAAAAAGTTAAGTTCTATCCTTTGTACTGACCGTGGGTATGTGTCGGCCTGTAAAATCTGTATTTGTACCAAAAATGTCCCACTTTGGCCATTTGAAAAGGTGGCAATCCTAAGTTGCAATTCCTCACAACAAAACACATACAGGCCATCTCCCCGAAGGTAGGGCAAAAGGGCAATGCCCAAGTGGAGAATTCAATTATACCCCACTGTTGCCGCGAGTTTGGTGAATGGAGTAGCTGCACAGCTGATGTGCATGTAATAATTTACTCAGGAACACCAATTGGCAGCAGAAAACCACATGTTACAGGTATCGACGTATATAAGGATGACTTGCCATACATTCAAACCGTATGCTCATACCATAGAACTGTTTAAACAGTAAAGGTGTAAGAGAGATATTTACGAAGATTCGGAATGCTAACAAGGTATGTAGAACACTTAGTATACTAACATGTAGATCCTGTTTTGTATTAATTAAAAGTGTACGCAATGCATAAAGTGGGAAAAGGTATTATGTATTGATGTCTTGTTGAGCATAGTAACGCTTGTAGAAATTGTGTGTCCTGCTGTGGGCCACAAGGTAAACATCACATACACCACAAGGGATGTTACATGAGGGCTTTAAACAGGACAATTCCACACCACCTGCTGTCAGTGGTAGGTTATGTCCAACAAGTACGTGCCATAGCAGGGGATAGTATATGTTGATATACTGTCACAGTAGGCATGTGTATGGGCATATAACGACAATAACATGCCTAAGGTGGTCCTGCTGTGCAAGTATGCTTTGCATTATGGGATAATGTGTAAAATATGTGTAATGTACAGTATTGTAGGTAGATATGTCAGATATTCTACACAGCATAACTGTTATATCATGCAAACAAAAGGTATCATCTATTGGCATGTACAATACACAATAACAGGATACATATGGCTTGTAGTCATGGGACACTGTAACAGCATGATAGCTAATCGAAATGGAAGAGCTACTCAATTAACCATACACAAAGGACATGTAATAGCTTCACAGGTTCATAGTGAGGTACTATGCTGTCTGGCAAGTCTATGTGTAAGCCCAACTACAGTGTTTACACTGGCGGCACCTCTCTAGGGTAGTGTCCTGTCTGTGAACAGCAGAGCCATATGTTACCTGCACCTCTGTACAGTACAGCCACTGCAGTGATCCCTGGCATATCAGTGTGACCACCTACAGAGTCACCTATGACCGGTGTGTTGGGTATGTTATAACACCCTATTGGCTGTAGTTGATGGGCACACATGAGTCTGTGGGCTATAAGTAATTGTTGTTGTGTTTGGTGATGGGGGGCTGCCTCTGGTGCCTACACAGAGTATGGAGAGGTTCTGCAAATGTCATACTCATACTATGTGTGGCCTGTGGTGGTGGAGATCTAGTGAGACTATGTGATGAGTGGGGTGTGTTGCAAATGTTAAACGTCCCCACATGAATGTCAGGTTCAGTCTGGGTTAGTGAGAGCATTACCCCCAGCATGGCTACATATGTGCATCTCCCACAGGCTGTAGTGTCGTATGTTGGGAGGTGAGCATTGACTGTACATGAGACAATTGCTCTATTGCCACATGTTTGCCATATTCATCATATAGACAGGCAATAGCACTGGTAAGTGACACTTGGACATGCCTGTATATTCAACCATGTCTCACAAGATATGTGAGTTACGTGTGTACAACTGCTGTTGTACTGTAAGCAAGCTGGAAATGTAAGGACAGACAGTGTACTTGTAAGAAATGAGTTGGAATGGGTGCTATAGTAATTAGTAGCTCATGAAGTGCTTACATGTTCTGAACAAGTGCTGGGCATGAATATACACTACAGATAGGGTGTTGGATAATATCAACCCACAAGTGGAGACGACAGTCATAATTGGAGGCACTGCACTATTACCCTGCTGAGTATGGTCTGCAAGTCTAGGAACCTTTATCAACGTAGATATTAGCAGTACAGAAGTAGATGACAGTACGGATGATTTCACACTGCATAGCATACCTGTGACAGGTCATAGGACATCATCACCCATACCGTGTTCCAACTACACTGAGTATACTAGATGTACCTTTGCATGTCACAGGAGTGTTCTACCAGTGGCCTGTTGACAAAAGCAACACTACAAAAGGTGTCTGAGTGACATGTGCATATCACACCAGTGGCAGCTACAGTAAAACAGGGTTAGGGTTTTGTACTCCCCCCTCATTGTAGCCCATACCACAAAGACAAATGGGAGGCATCTGTGTATGTAAGGATGTGAATGGCCATGACCTAGGAGCAATAGCTGTCTCAGTGTTGTGGACAACATACAGAATGGGCTTTGTGTGTGAGGTGTGTGACATATGTGCACAATCTGACAGCTGATAATAGCATTGTCACCACTAGGTGAATAACCCTGTACCCATTAACTACAACCTAGGCAGCGGTCAAAATTATGGACACTGTGTAAGGGATGGTGCTGTGCAGTTCGCCTCCCTGAGTTGGTGACGTCTCCAGGCCTATTAGGTAGTCATACGAGGCACCCATGTCATGACAGGGTGCCATCCATGAGCATGGAAATCATTGGACAGGCATACTCAGCACTCGGGTGACCAATATTGGATCACATATCACCTTTAAGGGGTATTAGCATGCATGGATGGGCAATACCAGCCTTCACAATCCCCACCTCCACTATGCAGCATGCTGGCTACCTTGCATAAAGACATGTGCTACACTGTGATGTTGGACATGCTACACATACATATTCTGATCTGAAAGACATACGTCATGGACAGCCACCATCCTACTACAAGGATCATCACATGCTGGACAGATCCCTGTGCCATACATGTTACATACTCCTGCCATACCATGAAACCCTGTCCATCAAAGCTGCACATGTCATCTCTGTCATACATGGTGCGATGACTGCATGGTAGATGTATTATTAACTGTCTGGATCAGTAATGTGGCACTGATGCACCTCGCGGTGGCAAAATGGCTGTTGGATACAGCTAGAAAACCTTGCCCGTACATGCTATAGTTGATAACCATCCCTGCAAATGACGTCTGGCTAGCCATTGTCCCATGTCTATCACATGTGCAACACAGGCGATAAGTGGCAGGATGTTGAATTGCTGTACAGTGCCGTGTAGATGTATATGGCAAAACACATGCATGTAAAGGTTTCCATGCATATGTTTGCATTGTCACTGCTCATGTCCATTAAGGCAGTGTATGTGTTGATATGTGACATATACACAGCATCAAGGTCAACAGCATTATTGTGGACACATCCAGGCATTTGCTGATAGGTAAGAACACCACTACAGGCAAACAGACATGCCCACATCAAGACACCATTCACATGGAGTATGAACAATGTAATGAGGTGACACACACATATATGGTGATGATATCCAATGCATAACGGGTGTTACATGTGTGTGACACAAGCATGTCAGTTGTATCAGTGTCATGACAATTTGCAAAGATAACTGTTCAGATGTACTAGATTTAATACAAATGTATGTGCAGCTGTATCTCTGTACATCTCTGTGATACTGTGACCTGTCTCCATCATTATGTCTTCCAGATAATGCCTCGTTAACGCCTGCCAGCGTATAGCCCCCTGGAGGATGATGCCCTCATCCCATACCTCCATGAGAACTATGAGGTGTTGTTCAGCCATGTGCCACAATGAGCCCAGCAGCATGATGACCTGTGGCAGGACCTTCGCAGGAGGATTAAAGATGTGGGTGACCATAACCGCACCTACCAGCAGGTGCGCAGACACTGCATGGACCTGATATGACATGCGAAACAGCGTGCCAATGCAATCGCCAGGTAACAAGGTGGAATAGGTGGTGGGCCACCAACCCAGCCCCCACTCACACCCACCGAGGAGCTACTGGCCAGCCTGGGGACACCCTCAGAACAGCATCCACAAACACTAGCTGCCATCGTGGAGGTGGGTGTCTCTCAACCAATGAGCCTGGAGTTGCCTGGTAAGTCACTACTGTACATATGACTATTATATCCCATTTAGTTGCATGTGTCACTGTACAATATGTAATGTAACATCATATGCGAGGTATGTTTACACACATGCTGCATACTACAGTATGTTACCCTGTGTATGCACACATGTGCATACTATATGCTCTTGTACAGGTGAATGTGTTAACATGGACAGTGCACCCTGTGGCTTTCATACAGTCATGGATAATGTTCAAACTGCTGTGTCACCCCTATAAAGGTACCTCTGGCATGCCGCACAGACATCAGTCCATTGCAGGTGAGACAGTTATCAGTATCAGGCATGTTAATGCATATATTTATTTGCCATGTGGCCAGTTAACACATGTACACATAATGTATGGTCCAGTCACAATATACAGGTCCCATCTGTCATCATTCACACTGGTTACCCATGTGCAATATATACAAACTAAATGAAACAGCAACATGAAACCACAGTATCTGTCATTGCTAGATGTGTGGACAGCTGTGCATACAATGGTGGAGGTGTTCAATGTAGGCATATGTACTATACACTGGAACAACACATATTTGTTATGTAAACAGTACCACACAGTGAGCTGGGATATGGGCAGCCCACAGGAGTCACCATTGTGTAATATGCCCCTGCAATGGGTGCACACATTGTGATGTGCCATCTGACATGTCCCAGACATGTAGTGTTCTGGCTGCAATATTGTCTCACTATCCCATAACACATACTCCACATACCAAACATACAACCAGTGGACAGTGACATATCTGACATCTATGGGTGTATGTCATATGGAACAACACAGACATGTGAGATAGACGGCCATCACAAACATTTGACCAACACATGTTCACACATGGCCATGGAGGATGGCCAGAGACATGTAGCCACACAGTATATGCGATGTGTATACACCCTGTTGCACATTGTCCACACATGGTCCAACTATAGCCTTAGCTGACTGATTATATAGTTGTATAGGACATCCTAAAAGCCTGTGCACAGCTAGTGGAGGTGTCACTTAATTCGACCATATAAGATGTGTTGAACATTACGACTGTGGCATAGCATGACAGTAGTCACCTGTACAGCTTCCTCAGACATTGACACCACATCAGGCCACAGATACCGTACATTTCCCTTGCTGCTGTAGGACATCACTGTCAGCTGTGCACCTCGTGTGTGTGGTACATTAATGTCATGTGGGACATGGTGTATTGACAAGTCTGCCATGTGTGGACATGGTTGCCAGGCAGCTAAGACTTTGTAGCAGTTGTGCAGGGGTGTTTTCCATAGGTCTTCCAGTGACCTGTCACATGACACAGCATGGTTTGGTGTGTATACACCTCAGCGACGTGGATGACAATCCACAGTTATGTAATGTGTATGCACGCAGTTATGGCTATGCACTGTGTGCGTATTACACACTGTATAGCAATATAGATGCCTCATGATGCCATGCAATGGCACAGTGTCTGTACTTCACACTGTATAGCAATGTAGATGCCTCACACTACCCTTCAATGCTCATGCACATTTGCTAAAAGTGCATTCTATCTGTAGGGCATACAGACAACACTGCAATGTGATACCCATTACAATGCTGTACATGTGTCAGGACACCATTGTGTCAGACGTATGCATGTCAATGCACACATCAGCAGATTACATGTCAAGGTCACTTCAGCCATGTGTACTGTTAACCTGTGCTGGTCCACATGGTGTATCACAGGGATGCATGCTTGCTACCATGATTGTGTGAACGGCATGGCTACTGATATGACACCTGCTTGCTGTTGTGTGCAACCCAGGGAGGTATGCTAACTGCCACTATTAATGTCTGAGCTGCATGCCATCTGCTGTATCACATGTATGCTGCATGCCGTCTGTCAAATCACATGCATGGTGTGTCTGTGTGTCTGTGTCTGTGCATCTGTACTTCTGTGTGTCTGTGTATGTGTCTCTGTGTGTGTGTCTGTGTGTGTGTCTGTGTGTATCTATTATAATGTAGAGTCTTTCTTTGCATTCACAGGTGATGTAGGTGCATTACCCTCCTGCGGTCAATCTGATGTTAGTGTCCCCACAGACACTAGCAGTGATGAACATATGCATGAGGTACAGGCAGGGTTGTCAGGGCCTGAATCTGTGCCAATGGTTGCCATCCCAGCTATGTCCCCCTGTTCCCCGCACACAGTTCTCATGCCAACACATACCCCATCACCAGTGGCCATAGAGGAAGGACAGTCAGCGTGTGTTAGCTTGGAACAGGAATGTGTGGTGGCTACAGAAGGTGTGTCTCCACACTATGGTGTCAGTGTAATGACTGCAGATGTGCCACACAGGCATGTGGCCAGTGCCGCTAGTAGGAGGACCTCTGGCAGACATGCACCTGCAGGACAGAGTGCAGCAGCTGGTGTCACCAGACACATGTTCCAGACTGTAATGGCGGCACAGGCACATGCTGAATGGCAGAACAGAGAAGGGCAGAGGCTTCAGAGGGCTGCTATCCGTACTCTAAACAACAACATCCAGGCATTGGCAAATGCTCAACAGCAGATTGCTGATGTTCTGGACAGGTGATTGGGTGACATGGTTAGAATCCTTGACCATGGCATGGCAATCCATGAGCATGAGCTGTCTGTGCTGGAACATCTGGTAGGAGTGAGGCGTAGGCCATGTGGACGTAGGCCAGCTACACCACCTAGTGCAGGTCAACGTAAGCGAGCCACCTCACATGCCCACTCCCATAGTGCCAGTAGCAGTGCAGCTGGTGCTGGGCTGTCCACACCAGGACACAACAGGCTACATGGACATGGCCCTGGACGTTCCCAGCAGGGACACGGTTCCAGTGGACATGTGTCATTGGACAGTAGCCAATCTGTACCTCTGCCTGGTAGTGCCCGTGCAACCCCTGGCAGGCACAGGTCAGGTGGCCATGGCCAGACACAGTGAGCTGTACATCCTGGTCTGTACAATCTGGAGCTGTCAATAATACCCCTGTGTAGGCCTGACAAAAGGCAGAACTGTGTGCACACATACACGCACACAGCAGAAACATCTGTAGGGCACTGCAACACCCACATGCATAACGACCACACATGTCCAATCAGATCACTGGCCCTTACCCACACACATGATGTCATCCACTGGTGCAGCCTATGCCCCCTGGCAAACATTATCACCCTGTGCATATGATGATGCCTGTGCCGCATCTCTGTCATCCACACCATCGGTGCAGGGACATGCTCATATGGTCTGAAGCACAGGGTGAACAGAATAGTGAGATAAGTGTATATTACATTAGTTGTGTACTGTTAACATGCACCAGACATACCATGTAGTACAGATTTATAATGCATTGTTATATGTTCACAGTATGTGTCTTGGTAACAACAGTAACAGCATGTTGGTAATTATGCCCTGCTTCCCTCCTTAAGGTCTACTTGCATGTGCCAATAAGTAGCAGTGTTTTGAAGTTTCACATGTGTAAATGTGGAGTACTCACAGGCATGTATGGCAATACCAGCATGCTATACGTAGCCTCAACCTCACTGTTAGAAAATATACCATTCCACAGATGTCCACACATCTACTGATCCAGAGGCATGTGGGCTGTTTAATAGGCTACAGTGGCTAGAGACGTGACATCCATACCAGGTCACATCACAGGTATGGTGACATGGTGCGGGGTGTTTACACAGTGGTCTGGCCGATAATAACGTTAAAGGCCACTTGATAGCATGAGGCCTCACTGTGTAGTAGTAATACACTGTCACATTACAGGATGAGAACACACACACAGACATACACAGAAACACACAGTAACATGCCCACACTCATGGGGTCAACAACACTTTAACACACACTCAATAGTGTTGAGGTGAGGACCCCTGCCTATGTGGTAATCACCCTCACAGTACTGTGCACCCACACGATGCAACACAGAGAATGAACACGTACAGGTATCTAGTAAGGCTGAGACCGATGGCATCAACAAGGTAGTAGACTGCATCACCATGAGGGGTGAGGGATCCTGTCTGTTTTGTATGGTAGCATACACCCTCACTCCATGCACCAGACAGCCATACATACATACACACACACACACACACACACACACACACACACACACACACACACACACACACACACACTGTGGAGTCCACAAATGTCATTCACATACAGATAGCTGACATGTGTGTGATACACACACCACCCCTGCCTACGTCATGTTTTCTACACTGCAGTATGTACAGATGTCTACAACAGTGTACAGGGGTGTGTAACAATTGGGATGTATTCCCCACCATATGTGGCATATATGGTCACACAAGCAAACACACATGGTAGTACTGTGAATCATACACCTGCTATATGATGATAAGTCTGACAGACATGCAGCAGTATTGGCCGCATTATGTGTACCAACGCTACCTTTGGCAATTGTACTGCTATTTGCACATGGGAGGATGTAAGTGTTACAGATGTCAAGTGATTTATAGTCAGTAACACCCTGACCGCTGTGTAGGTTGTATGTCTTCACCTTCAAGTAACAGTAACATAGCGTACTGTTTGCACATGTAATGGTAGGATGGCTTGTGACACACCTGTGAGCCGTCTTCAGCAAACATCCTTCTGCAAAGGTGGATCACCACTTTATGTACACACATCCATCCATACCTGATGTACATCCTACCGTACTGTCAGTATTTCACCATATACAGGTGTCAATGATGGGGCTGCATTGCAACTGCATGTTGTAGTTAGGCACAGATGAATGACATACATCAGCAACTGCACATGCATGGTAGCTGCATGCACACCACTACATGTACATGTGTGTTGATCCTACATTCCTGTCATGTAGCCATGTTTGTATGCATTGCAATTGGTGGACATGTGTGATGACATGCATAAAACATGGACTGTTGTATGATATGATGGTTGTCATGGGTAACTAGTACAGAGAGAATGTTACCTCAGTCAACATTGCTACCTTATGTACTGTTAGCATTCAACAATGATGGACCTATCTTCCGTGTGCATGCGTGTGATTGCTGTAACCACTTGTCTGCACGGAGGACAGCAAAAGCTATGCTTTGTACATATGTGTTGTGTGTGTATGGGCCATGTACATATCCACAGCGATTACATGTATGTCATATCCAAACATGAGTGTTCTTTGGTGTACAGTGACAGTCATCTGTTACAGCTGTGTAAGACCCAGGGCCCCTGTTATGTGTAGAGACGACCTGGTTATGAACATTGGTATCATTGCATTGCATAACACATGATGGAACCCTGTCAGTACATGTGTAGTCTGCACAGTTGCTGTAGACCTATGTACAGTCCACTGTTCATGAGTCACATGGTGTCATATGTGATGTGTGTTGCTGGTCCAAGGACATGGTGATGTCTGAGGGCTACAAAGTAGAATGTGGCATTTACCACTGATCTGCACCTGAGACATCTGTGATGTCTCTTGAGTGTGTACTAGTCAGTACATATGAATGGCCTTCATGTACGTGGGGACAGTAACACCAAACTGTGCCCTTCTGTGTTTAGAATCCATGTGCATGCAAGACAGCCCTTCGCTACTACTAAGTGTGTGTGCATGCCCAATACGCTGTTGTGTAGCTGGACTCACAGTACATTCCAAACGGACGTGTGATACTAAGTGTGTGAGCATGCCCAGTGACACCTTGTGTCAGTTATGTGCCTCTGTATATGGGCATGGCCATTGAAATCCTGTATAGCGATTGTGGTCATCCAGGCAACAGATGTCCATACCCCCCGTCAGGATGGATTCCTACATTGAACACACTGGTTGACTGTTTTGAAGGGTGTACTGTCTGTTGGGCATCTCGTATCAATGTAGTGCTGTAATAGTGCTCCGTAGATAGGCAGTTGTCCCGCTCACACCACTGCTGTGTGTTTATCTATGTCTACCTTGGGACAGTAATATGCTTTTAGACTGCTCACCCTCTATATATTCCCTATCGGCGTCTTTGCCTTTACGGATGATGTCATCCACCTAGAAGTATG
This sequence comes from Protopterus annectens, assembly GCF_019279795.1. Taxonomy (NCBI): domain Eukaryota; kingdom Metazoa; phylum Chordata; order Ceratodontiformes; family Protopteridae; genus Protopterus; species Protopterus annectens. Next base: position 381,357,748 of record NC_056731.1, read on the forward strand.
CCTCTGGGAGTGCTGTGTTCCAGTAATCTCGGTAGCGCATTCTGTAACTGCGTAATGCTGTAGTGTGATAAGGTAGTTAGGTGTATGTTCAACTCTCAGCCCTGCCAAGTGTGTGTGTGTTTCCAGCTGCCTGGGGACAAAGTAATGCTTTTAGATGGCTCACTCCCCATACATTCCCTATCGGCGTCTTTGCCTTTGCGGATGATGTCATCCACCTAGAAGTATGCCTCTGGGAGTGCTGTGTTCCAGTAATCTCGGTAGCGCATTCTGTAACTGCGTAATGCTGTAGTGTGATAAGGTAGTTAGGTGTATGTTCGACTCTGCGCCCTGCCAAGTGTGTGTCTGTGTGTGTGTGTGTGTGTGTGTGTGTGTGTGTGTGTGTGTGTGTGTGTGTGTGTGTGTTGCCAGCTTCCTGAGGACAGAGTAATGCTTTTAGATGGCTCACTCCCCATACATTCCCTATCAGCGTCTTTGCCTTTGCTGATGACGTCATCCACCTAGAAGTATGCCTGTGGGAGTGCGGTGATGCTGAAACTCGGTAGCGCATTCTGTTACTGCATAATGCTGTAGTGTGGTAGACTAGACAGGTAGGTGCTCGATTCCAAGGCATAGCAGGTGTGTGTGCTTGGCAGTTATACCGTATGTGTTGGTATCTGTGGGTGGCTAGCTGCGGGATGTGTTCAGTGTGTTTTGTTGATGACCCTATATAGTGTCCACAGCCCGTATATTCTGCCAAGACACTGGGTTGTCAACACATACATTCACCAATAGGTCTGGTGAGTAAATGTCAGCAGCCCTACTCTTAATCTTGATAGAGTCTGACCCATGTGATGCAACAAAACACACGTGCCTTGATAGTAAGAACACTGCATGATGCAGGTGGCACATGTAGTTTCCTTTTTATTCCTGTCTAATGCATTGCTGTCATGTGGTCCGCTGTTGTGATATATATGCAATATCTACATATGTGTGTACATGTATATGTGTGTATGTATATATATATATATATATATATATATATATATATATATATATATATATATATATATATATATATATATATATGGGTCTACTTCACATGGTTGACAGTTCATTTGATCAACATTCATTTGATCAACAATTCATTTGATCGACAAGCAGTTTTATGTGGGGGGCTTCACCCCCCCACACCCCCCTAACTATATATATCAACTCCAGGGTCGCACAACATTGGGGAGGGGGGCAAATCTGCCTGTCGACCATGTGAATTGTCGACCAAATAACTGTTGATCAAATGAACTGTTGACCATGTGAAGGGGACCCATATATATATATATATATATATATATATATATATATATATATATATATATATATATATATATATATATATATATATATATATATATATATATATATATGTCTATGTATATATGTATACAAATAATATATATGACATATGTAGATATAGAGAGATAGACATAGATGTGAACATATATGTCTGGGGACAACAGCACTATTGAATGTTTGTGCCGGATGATCTGTACGTGATAACATGGGATATATGTACATCTGCCATGGCGTAGTGGTAATGCACATAGTCTGTAGTGTGCAGGGTCATGGGTTGTAGTCGTGTAGGCACCGGTTACTTTGTTGCTGGGAAGATCATGAGATATCAAATATGGTGATAGTAAGGCACCTGTTGCCAGTTGTGTACGGATCTGAGCGACACTGAGCAGTGGTTATTAATTTGGAGGTTCGGTATGGGTCATATGACTATTCATTAGAAGACTATACTATGCATATGAGGTTGACAATAGTGTATTCCATTTATCCCCAGGGTGTGATGCAGGTCCCTGGAGTGTATGTGTGTAGTTAGCCGGGTGCAGGGCTCGAATATAGTTGACAGCATGGGGGGGGGGTCAGGCATACTGTATGTACATTGCAGAACTGTGCCTCAGGAGTGCTCCTGCCTTAGCACGCCTAAGCTAGGGGTGTGTCTATACCTGCCTGGTGACATTGGAAGGGACGACAGCAGTGGTGGGGTAGTCAGGGTGTACATGCTGCACAAACAGGTGTTGATTAGCACAATCAGCAGATTACATGGCCACCCCACACCTGAACAGCACGGTAATGTGAGCAAGCAGCATACACAGAGGTTTCTTCCGCACTCTACACCACCAGTGTATACCTGCGGGGACATGTCACAACACAGTCCAACCAAATGAGAAGGGCTGCAGCAGGTAACATAAACCAACATGTGCAGGAGGCTGAGGGCAGTGAGGATGTGTATGCTGCTGAACAACCCTTACTGGGGTGACATAAGACTTTATAAACCCAGGGTGACTTACCAGGGGCTATATGAGATGGGGATGGTGGAGCACTATGGGGTGGACAGAAACCTCCTACAGTGGCTTGTTGACCTGTGCCTGCTACACCTGTCACATCAAACAGGCCGAGGGAAACCCTTCACAGTGGATACCATGGTATGTGTTGGCCTAGATGTACTAGCCACAGGTACCTCACACAGCACAACTGGGGATATCATGGGTATCTCACAGGCATCTGCATCCAGAGTATTGCACCAGTTCACAGACGCCATGTCAACACATGCTAGTGAGCATGTACATGTCCTCAACACATGTGATTAGTAGACCAGCAATATGCATCAGTTCAACCACATGGATGACTACCCTGGGGTACTGGGTACTATAGCCTGCACACACATACACATGGAAGCACCACCCGGTGAGCGGGGTAGGGCCTACAGTCACTGCAGGGGCATACCCTCCAACAGCTAGGCCATATGCGATGGACAGGGCATGAGATTGAATGTGTCGCTGTCTGCCCTGGAAGCTATGATGATTCCGATATATGGCTTCTGACACAGCTGTACCACACCAATGCCAATATGGACATCCCCTACAGTCTCCTAGTGGGGGATGCTGGGTAAACACTGGTGTTGTGGCTGATGACACCCATCAGCAATGCACACACACCTGAACACTCACACCATAATGAAGCAGATGCACAGGCAAGACATATAATTGTGCATGTGTTTGGGATGCTCAGTTCATGGTTCTAGTATCCGGACACATCCGGTGGAGCCCTGCAGTATTCACTAGCTACATGTACACAAGTTGTTATGGTATTTGCTATGCTACACAATCTTATCCTGCAGTAACAGTTGCAGCAGGGACAGCATGGGGCAGGGCCACACAGCCGAACACCACTGCCAAGGCCTGTACAGGCACAGTGTGACTTGGCGAAGGAACTACCTGAGCAGGGCACAGTCGGCGAAAGGCTGTGCACAGTATGACCTGCCCTTGGCAAAGAGGTAACACAAGGCATATGCACTGACACAGTAGGTACCCACGGATTTCCCCTCTCTGACCCGCACACAGTACAATAGATGCCAAACATGACACTATCTGTGCTCGGCTATGTATAAGAGGTGCACTGTCTGCATCCAACATAGGCAACCCTCCAGCACCGTCCTCAGGTCCAGAACACCCCCAGGGTACGTCTATTGACCTAACAATTGGCAGATGTATTAGAATGTGTATTTACCCATTGCTATGGTATGTATGTGAGCATACAAGTGACTGTGGCGGCTGAATGTTAGGGCAGCAGACAGTACACAACCATAGAGGCACCATGACCTCTGTAGCACATACAGGGGTCACAATGGTAGCCATTAGTACACAGGGTGTCTTAACCAACTGCAGATTATGGGCTGACCATCATGTGTGTCCGTACAGCCCACACACGTTCCATGCAGCTGGACAGGTGTGGACCATTACAGACAAATGATATACAATGGCCTATGGATATGCCCAATGAATGACATCAACCCCCTAAGACACACACAGACTACAGCAGGTCAGGCAGTTTGATGTAGGTTGTGAAAGCTAGGACATCCAACACCACTGTGCTGGTATTTAAAACTGGGAACTGACGTACACTGGTATCCCTCCAACCAGCAATTTAGGTAGGTCCACACACTGACATGGAGTACCTGGCATGTCAGTACAGTAGCGGCAGGTGTGTACAACTGTCAGCTGTGCCCCCCGTTCAACCTACACATGTGAGAGTCATGTGCACCACCCACAGTGCTGTGTAGAACTGTGGTTGCAGTCGGATGACCCCCCACGCTATTCAGACATGTAGCAACTGTCAGTGCCACATAACCATTAGCTACCCTGCAGACACAGCATGACACCTGTCTGTGTAGAACGGAGGGGTCAGCAACAAAGAACTAACTATCTGGACATGTGACACATGCGATACAGTTGACCATACTTGGCATGCTCACACACATGACGGTATGGCGGTAATGTCGGTTGACAACATGCGTAATAGTCATACTGGGTATGCTCACACACTGAAACACAGGATGGCCAGGCATGCATGCACCAGTGGTCCGGACATATCTGCCAGTACATTGCTATACTGTTGGATGACTGCGCTGTATTGTGTGTGTGTGGTCTATTGTCTGTACATATGCCATGGTCTATTGTTAATTCACATGAGCTATGTGCGCAGGGTACTGCTACCAACACGTGAGTAGGGCGGTTCTTTGTTTGTGGACAGACCGACACCTTTGGATACGGACTGGGTAAGGCACATTCCAGCAGGTGGGAGCAGTTGTGTGTGGGTTTGCACAGTGTTAAGCACTGCTGACCTCTGGTTACAGCACCTTATAACCGTTTAGACTCCACATTTCTTTGACAGTGGACTACTGGCATACTGGTAGACAAACACGCTTACAGCCGCTCGCTCACCGACATTTCTACTTACATTTGTCACTCACGCTGGGTGTGTGCGATCCCTTGTGATGCATATTACATCAGACTACATGACTACAGTATCGGGTATGTGTAACCATTTAGCAACGGCAGGCGTTCGACTGTACGGACTCAGCGGCCTGTCCAGTGACGTAATCATATTATATGCGTGTTCCTCATATGATCTGCTCTCATCTGCCTGATACATGGGAACCGATACTCTGCAATGCTGACATGTGAATATGATTTTGTTAACGCAGCTGTCCACCGAGTCATGCTACCGCATACCTACTCTACGTTTTCACCTTTCAGATTGCATGACGGGAGACTGTAGGAGTGACACCTTTCCCACTTTGCATGGGACAGTCCCTCATTAGGCATATGTCATGTGACAATACCAGACCTCTCAACCAATCTGGGACAAATTTCTATTGAATCATGGACAAGTCAAAAAAACATCAGGGACAATCAGGGACACTTTTAAAAAAGTAGTGCTATTAACTTGAAACATTGACAGAATCAGAGCATATGAATTAATACACATTTTCTGAAGTAAAAGAAGTTTATAACTCTTACTTATTGTCATTAGTCATTAAGTGTAATTCACCACTTTTCCTCCAAAAGTCACTAATTTTAGGAGGGATTCAGAGGGACAGAGTTAAACTTTCAGTCAAAATCAGGGACAGTTGAGAGGTAAGGACAATACTCTAGCCATTGCAACTGTCCTGATTAGGGGACATTCTCATGTTGTACGTATCTGTAGTGGTTGCTTGTTACAGGTCTTGTATACCTGACATGTCGATATGTTATATGTAGTAGCATAAGCAACTTTACTGCTGCTAGACTACACTTTGATTTGTGCCAATATGTATATTTCTGTACTATGCATGGCTGTAGGTATGTTCTGCATTGGTACGTCTGACATTTCTACAGAGCAGGTTCCACTTTGGCCATTCAGAATGGTGGCGGCCCTATAGATCCTATATGTGGAGCTATCACATGTGTCAAGGCAACACATACCCACAGCCAGTGGTAAACTGACGACTTCCACGGTTTGCATACGTTAAGGTTATTCTTGTAGCATTATAATTGCTAATACTGTTTCCTATTACATGTAGCTGTTTCTGATACAACAAATTAATTTCTGATGCCGCTACACACATTATATAGCTTCCTTTCCCGAACTCACAGGCCATGTACCATAACTGTCATTTTGCAGGACACAACTGCCCAGATGGATGTGTCCCTCAGAGGCATATGGGTGTTGAACCTCATCTATTATGCTATCATCTACCTAAGGTGGTCAGCAAATTATGCACTTTCCATCACTAGCAGACCTCACATACCAATGGGTGTGAATGAACACTATATCAGGAACAATGCATAACACCCTGTGGGACAAATTTAGATGATTGGTTCTATTAACCAGACACATTTACATTCACAGAGCATATGTATTCATTCACGTTTGTCGAGGTACATGCTGTTTATGACTCATACATGTTGTCATCTGTCATTACCTGTATTCCGCCACCTGTCCACCTAATATCACTAGTTCTGGAAGTGTTTAGTTGGACTTTGTTACATTCTAATTCATAACTATGGACGTCCATGCTAATTGGGTACACGGCACTGATTTGGTCTCTATGTATTCCCCCGATGGTTTACAGACTATCCGGTAGATGTGCTCTTCAGGTTTGGGAGGTGTAGGCATATGCTATGCCCACATAGGAATATTAATGACTTCCACTGGGCAGGTCTACTACATCTCTGCCAACGACCACCTGCACACTTAAGCCCATTATTGCATACCCATGGTCCACCTACCTGGCACCCCTCTACAGCAGTCATGACAAATACTTACTGCGAGCGCAGCTAGGGTATGAGCACACCCCTACACATTGCCCACACTCCCCATCTCGGGACACATGTAGTACGTTTTGTCAACCCATGTATTATCACACTTGCACAACCTACTGTTCCATGTACACCTTACATCCAGCTCGCATCGATGACAACAGGTTCACAGGTACCCTGAATTTTTGGGGTCCCACAAGGGACTCCATTATCCATGTTTAAAGTGTAGACCTTGCAGATCTCTCCCACTGGTACTTTCCTACCCGTGTTTTGGACAGCGGCAGTGTATTGATCTGTATTGCCTGTCTGTATGTCTGACCGGCCTAGCTGGGTGGTGTGGGGGGTACAACATTTATTTATTGGACCTCCCAGCCACATACTCCCGGGCTGTAGATATGTTACCCCTAATTGCTGTAAGGTAACCTAGTTATGTACATGTGTATATCTACAATGACATATATATTTGTTTTGTGTGTATGTCTATATATATCAATACCTGTTGTTTGTGTATATATATCTATCTATATATATCCGTAGTATATCCTTGTGTGTATGTATATATATATATATATATATATATATATACATATATATATATATATATATATATATATATATATATATATATATATATATATATATATATATATATATATCTGTGTATATAAATTAATATATATATATATATATATATATATATATATATATATATATATATATATATATATATATCTATATATAGATATATTTATCTATGTATACATCTGTGTGTCCGTTAACCTATACATTTCCCGGACATAGACACTTACATATGCGTATTGGGTTTTATCCCTGCTTCAACAGCATACTATTGCCTTAGTCATTATGACAGCGACACTTCACTCCGTTGAACTTGTGATCAGTATATTGCACGTTATACAGCGGACAGATGTCTCACGGTTTTCATGTCTGGGGTGCCGCTGATAAGTGTGATGTAATACAGTGTCATTCGACCTATTACTCGTATGCGCAGCACAGAAACAAACACAGTAGCAGGAATACTACTGTGTTTGTTTCTGTGCACATTCATATTATTACTGTTGATAGAATGAGTGTTTGTGTTACTGAGATTGTACACCAACATATTGATGTCTTCATGTAGTTGTGTCTTTCTGCTTTTCCCAGTTTGGGGTTGTCACAGCAGAACTCCGTTCCGCTCATGGGTGGCATATAGGTTTTACGTGCCGGGCTGCCAGCCCTGACACACAACATCTGACAATGATACACCCATTCAAGCATGTCTCATCGCAAACGACGCTCTATCTGGGAATCGCACCTACGTACCAGCTGACCTCCATGGACCTCTCCATTGCATCCGGCGCAACATACCATAGCACTCCTGTTTCCATAATCGCATATCCATAGTTTCTCCAGCACACCCGTTTTGAGTTTCCACGCATAACAGCCATTATACACCTGATATCGCAGCCATGACACACCTTTACACATTGCCCTCCTCAGAGCATTGGGGCCCTACACACATTTTGTACCGCCTCGTGTATTCACAGGCTCACCATCCATTCATATTTGCACATACGTGCCTTTCCTGGTGTTATGGATTATGAACGGTTTGCGGGTTACAAGTGTAGGTGGTCGCAACATGTACTACATTCCATCTGTTTACAATGTTGACGTAGCACTTCAACGATGTTATGGCCACTGGTATAACCCTGCCTCTGGTGTGAATAGCGGTGCTATACTCACTCTTGTGCAGCTTTATCTGACATACGCTGCAAGCACTTTATAATTCCTTACTTTCTCTAGATTCCCTTCACAACCCTTATGTTTGCTTTCATCTTTTGGTGTTTATATTTATATATATATATATATATATATATATATATATATCACGAAAGCAAAAAATCCGGCAACAGCTACCATGCAGAGTTCAAAATAATTAGCGACTTTGACGTAACAGCAACTTCGCTTACTCAAGTTAAAGTAAAACCACAGCTTTATTAGTGCACTCAGTTGGTTAGCGCTTTCACATTATAGCTTCAGCAGGCCATTCAATAAACTGAGTACCAGAACTTCATTTAAATCATTCAACCACCAATCATATCATGACACATCATAACCACTTCCAGGACCATCCCTTTAAAATCACATGTTAAAATTCAATGTTTTCACAATAATGCAACATTTCAAATGCAAATAATATTCATTTCACAATAAACTTAAACATTTAACTAAATAATTCAAACATCACTACAAACAACTTGAGGTCAGAAATTATACTACTGACATCATTACTGACTTCTCTAGATCACTTGTGGAAAAGTCTGATAAAAAATCAGAGATATAGGCTTTAAAAATTCTAATTAAAACATATAATAAATAAAACATATACAACCTAATGTATACTAATTTCTATCTAAATTTAAGACTCTTAGTTCAAAGAAAGGGCTTTAAAGAAACTCTTTCATTCAGTCCTCTCCCTGCATCACCACGTAACCGAATGATCCACTTAGCTTCTCTTTCTTCTGTTACATAACTAATATTCCCCCCTCGCAAACCTATTTGTTTTTTTAAGAGTCTTAAAGTTAGATAGAAATTAATATACATTAGGTTGTATATGTTTTATTTATTACATGTTTTAATTAGAATTTTTAAAGCCTATAGCTCTGATTTTTGATCAGATTTTTCCACAAGTGATCTAGAGAAGTCAGTAATGATGTCAGTAGCATAATTTCTGACCTCAAGTTGTTTGTAGTGATGTTTGAATTATTTAGTTAAATGTTTACGTTTATTGTGAAATGAATATTATTTGCATTTGAAGTGTTGTATTATTGTGAAAACACTGAATTTTAACATGTGATTTTAAAGGGATGGTCCTGGAAGTGGTTATGATGTGTCATGTTATGATTGGTGGTTGAATGATTTAAATGAAGTTTTGGTACACAGTTTATTGAATGGTATGATGAAGCTATAATGTGAAAGTGCTAACCAACTGAGTGCACTAATAAAGCTGTGTTTTTTACTTTAACTTGAGTAAGCGAAGTTGCTGTTACGTCAAAGTCGCTAATTATTTTGAACTCTGCATGGTAGCTGTTGCCGGATTTTTTGCTTTCGTGATATTTGTTCATTTTGGGAGCACAACTGTCATCTCTTGGAGTTTAGCCGCCCTTCTTTTCATTGTAAATATATATATATATATATATATATATATATATATATATATATATATATATATATATATATATATATATGTAGATATATATACATGTATATATACTATATATATTATATATATATATATATATATATATATATATATATATATATATATATAGGTATAAACATATATATATATATATATATATAATTGCACATTTCTGTTATGTCTTTGGATATTTATTTATACACACATCTATCTATCTATCTATAGTGTGGGGTAATTTACTGCACTGTTCTAACTTGTTGATGCTTGTGAACCTCTGCTTTCCTTAAAAAAAAACAAAAAAACAAAAAAATCTTGCTTTTTTCCTACTTTTCTGAGATTTAAAAAAGTTCAGTTACAGATTTGCTATTCTGAACTGTTTGTAAGTTTCTTGGAGACCATTGTTTGCTTGGGCTAAAGGGAAGTCTCTGTGTTCATCAGTGGCAGTGATAAACATTGAAAAGCCTGCCTGACCCTGTGGGAGTGGTTACTGCCTTGAAACTGTAGTTTTATTGGCCATTTTGGGTAATTTCCTAACTCCTTGATCTCCCTCTCTTAAAACCCGATTGCCTCGTGGTTTTTGGCATCTTTTTGATCTTGTTGGCTGTTGGTGAAGCACCCACCAAGAGGAGAAAACGCTGAGACAAGAAAGGAGCCACTTTTGAGATTTTAAGTATTTTGTTTCAGATTATTTGTTAAATTTTTCTGCATTGCCGCCTACTTTTGAGCATTTTCTAGTTTGTTAAACTCAATTTCTGTGTTGGTAACTGTATTTAGAACACAACCTAGAGCTGATTACTGAATTTCCTGCCTGCACTTATTTTTAAAATCTTTTTTTCTTAAAACTTGCATTTTATCTGTCTCTGGCCTAGCACTCAAGTGTGGGGTCATTTACTGCACTGTTCTAACTTGTTGATACTTGCGAACCTCTGATTTCCTTAAAAAAAAAAAAAAAAAAAAAATCTTGCTTTTTTCCCACTTTTCTGAGATTTAAAAAAGTTCAGTTACAGATTTGCTGTTCTGAACTGTTTGTAAGTTTTTTGGAGGTTATTGTTTGCTTGGGCTAAAGGGAAGTCTCTGTGTTCATCAGTGGCAGTGATAAACATTGAGCAGCCTGCCTGCCCCTGTGGGAGTGGTTACTGCCTTGAAACTGTAGTTTTATTGGCCATTTTGGGTCAATTCCTAACTCCTTGATCTCCCTCTCTTAAAACCCTCTTTTGTGCGGTTTTGCGCGCCGCCTAATTGGGTTTAAACTATTCCTGGCTCCACAAAGTCTGCTCTTCACTTTTTCCCTTAGAACTGCTCTATCTCTCAAATTAAACACCATATTCTCATTCTAAGGCCCCTCACTGGTCCAAATAAGTAATTTTACAAGTTAGCACTAATAAACCATAAGCACTACTTACTCTTATACTCTCTACGATTACCTTGTCCCCTATTGGTCCGTTTTAATTCTGTTCCCTATATTACTCTAGCATGTCCAAAGGTCAGTCAATGGTTTCCTCTCCAGTCCAGCTGGTGAATCTGGGAACTTTGAGGCAATGTTACAACTGTCTCATGTACACGGACAACCCTCTCCTCCTCCAAACAGGTTCAAATATATGTGAAAGATGCAACCATATAGCCAAACTGGAGGCTGAGCTCTCTCATCTCAAAACTGGTGTAACCAGTCAGGAGGAGAAGGTAACCTCACACAACACAATTCCAGTATCACATAGTCCCACCACAACAGCAAACCAAACACATAAAAACAAAAAAACATACTCGGAGGCTCTAATTAAAAATCTACCTAAGCAACAGAGAACTCCAAAGCAGACATCCAAGCAAACGCTACCCCAAAACAAAACACGTACAACACATAGCACACAAAGTCAGTGTGCCAAGCAGTCACAGCCCTTAAGGCTGAATAACACACCCGATACTCTTGTAATAGGTGGCTCTATTGTCAGACACACTGACGTCCCGCTCATCAGGCTGAATAAAGAGAAGGTCACAGTGAGCTGCCTGTCGGGTGCTAGGATCCGCCACATAACGCAAGCACTCAGGTCACTCCAAAGCAAATACAAATATGACTCAGTCATTGTACATGCTGGCATGAATGACCTGAGACGTACCTCCCTCGACTACATGAAAGGAGACATAGAGGAGCTCTCTGATCATGTAGCCCAGGCTGGTATGACCCTGACCTTGAGCAGCATCTTACTCTCACCTAGAATGATACCACAGTATAAAGACAAAATGATCGATTTTAACAATTGGCTAAAATTTTGGTGTCATTCAAAGGGGATCCAGTGTCTGTCAGCCTGGGATGACATACTCGACAAGCCACGTAGCTTCGCTAGGGATTGCTTGCACCTGTCACCCCTGGGCTTTCGGATATTGGCAAAGGCTCTTGCCACCCCCATAGTGCCTTTTTTAGACAAGGCTCAAAAGTCAAACCCACCTCCATAGACAGCACAAGGAACAAGAAACTAAGGGTAATGCTGCTAAACGCCAGAAGTCTTAACCTCAAGATGCATGCACTTGAAGCTCTCCTCAGTATGGAGAACATCGATATCTGTGCAGTGACAGAAACCTGGTTCAAGGCTCCAGAGAGCACCCCAGCGCTACCAGGTTATACCTCATATCATGCTTTTCGGCCCCAAAACCCAGACCGAACCACAAAAGGAGGGGGAGTTTCCATATTTATCAAGGATATTCACACCTCCAGGTTAGTGGCATTGCACGAAGTATCGGAAACCATCCATGTGCAACTGACACTGGGCAAGACTGCTTTTCAGTTTATAGCATCCTACAGACCACCCTCTCAAAGTCAGGAATCCCACTCGGCTTTCCTGAAAACATTGGAGAACATGAAGATCTCTCCGAACACCATTATATTAGGTGACTTCAACTACCCAAACATAGACTGGGAGCATTACTCAAGCCCCATCATCTTAGCCCAAAGGTTCCTGGAATTTATAAACTCAAATGCTATGGAACAAATAGTCACCACTCCCACAAGAGGGGAAAACATACTAGACCTGATCATTACCAACATGGGGACTCTATGCTCCATACCAGAAGTATATCCCTCATTGGTAAGATCAGACCATAAATTAATTTCACTGGATATCCACATCCCGACCCCACCCCCAGCCCAGAAAACCACAGTGAAAAACTTCTCAAAATCGAACTTCACACTTCTCAAAACTGAAGTGGAATCCTTCAAGGCCCCAGGGCCAGTGGAAACTATGGCCCAAACTGCAGAATCCTATATAAACGCATTCTACGGACATCTCCAGGAATGCATGGATCATGCTATCCCAAACAAAATCAAGACTCAATCATCCAAAGGCAGGCGTCCAGTCTGGTGGACCCCAGCCATAAATAAACTGTACAACAGAAGGAGGAAGCTACTACATGATAGAGCAAAATCCCTAAAAGGGAAGGCATCTCTGGTCAGTACTAGCAAAAAATTATGATCCCTCATAAAATCCTCCAAGGCCAGCTTCGAGAGAAAAATTGCACAGGACACTAAAGACAATCATAAGGCTTTTTCAGTTTTGTTAGGAACCTGGGATGCAACTCCCAGACTTGTTCTGAGTTGATTCTAAGCGACAAAAAATACACTGAACCCACAGACATTGTCAATATCCTGGCAGACAGGTTCAGTGCAAACTTCTCCCCAAAAGAGCAAGTATCTATCCCGGCAGAGTGCAGCCTCCCAAGCATCTCTGATGCTCAGGTGAAGGCCGCCCTCTCCAAAGCAAAAATCACTGCTTCCATGGGGCCAGATGGCATCCTGGGTTGCGTCCTACATGAACTCCAATTAGAACTAATCCCTCAAGTAAAACTGCTGTACAATCTCAGCCTCACTACAGGATATGTGCCCAAAGAATGGCGTACAGCAACAGTGGTCCCACTCCACAAAGGTGGCACTTCTGCGGACCCTGGAAACTATTGCCCCATAAGTCTGACTAGCCTAGTCTGCAAGGCTATGGAGAGGATCATCATGGAACTCATAAACAAAGACATTGGGGACCTACAGACACTAGATCCTACCCAATTTGGCTTTTTCAAGGGCAGATCCTGCCTTTTGAACCTGGTCGACTTCTTCGAAACAGTCACCAAGGCCATAGATGAAGGAAAGGTAGTCCACACAGCCTATCTGGACCTCGCAAAGACATTTGACACAATACCCCACTCGGGCATCATAGATAATCTATCCAGCCTAAATATAAACCCCTATGTCACAAGATGGGTTGCAAAGTGGCTCAAAGACAGAACCCACAGTGTCAGAGTTGCTGGAGCCATGTTAGACTCTAAACCGGTCACAAGTGGCATTCCACAAGGTTCAGTCCTGGGACCTCTCTTGTTCGGTATTTACTTTTCTGAGGTACAGGCCAACGTGGGAGGACTATGGCTCACCAAGTTTGCAGATGACTGCAAACTGGACGCCATAATCGACTCTCCAGCTGACACAAACATCCTTCAAAAAGGTCTCGCAGAGACGGATAACTGGTGCCAGAGCCATGGTCTAAAGCTAAATGCCAAAAAGTGTATAGTCATACCCTTTGGCAAAAAAAAATGTGCCCACAAATTACCACATAGGTGGTAACCCATTAAGTACAGAGAAAGTAATTAGGGATCTGGGGATCCAAGTTGATAGCAATCTCTCCTTTGACAACCACATTGCCAAAGTGGTTAGAAAGACCTTCTACATAGCCCACCTCATCATGAAAGGATTCACATCTAGATCAAGAGAGGTAATCGTGCCCCTTTATTCATCCCTCATCAGGCCCATCATAGAATACAATGCCCCCTTTGGGATGTACCTTACCCAACACCTGCAGCAATTAGAAAGACCCCAAAAGTACCTCACCAGGAGGATCAAGGGACTCAAACAGATGCCATATGCTGCTTGGTTAAAAAAACTCCAGCTCTACTCAGTTGCATACCGCCTACTTCGAGGCGATCTATGCCTGACATATAAAGCTATGTCCAACCCAGAATTAATGGACATGCTCCACCTCAATAAATTTAAATCCCTTAGAGCCACACGCTAGAGGGACTTGAACCTCAGCGTAGAAATAAATAGAACATGCTGGAGGGACAGATTCATAACCCAGAGGCTCCCTTCGCTCTGGAATAGAATTCCAATTCATGTTAGGCAGAGCACCTCACTGACTCTCTTCAAGAAGAATCTTGATGAGTGGATGGGGGATCGTAGGTTTGTCCTGGGGATTACTTCCGTGTCACTATTAGACAGAGGCACAGTAAACTAAACTTTAAAAAGGGCACAGTATACTTAAATCAAGGGGTGGTGTAAGCCAAACACAATCGGGCTAGGCTTATAAATGCCCCAGGGCAGAGAGCCTAGTATGAACCTATGAACCTATATATATATCTATATAAAAGTTACAACTGTACAAGATAACATACATTTGCTATGCTAATAGCTGCGTACACCCGTGCAGGCGCACTTGCATTTCCATGTGTTTCCCATCCCATTTGACTATTTCATTAATTTATAGATACAATGAATATTATTCTGGACATCAGTTATAAATTCACTACAGGTATGCAATAGTCCTGTCAACAGATGTGACAGTTGGTTGGTGTACTTATGTGTACGGACCTCTGTGATACTTGGGGACTCGTTTCTACAGTGACAGGGACAAGTCTATGACAACTCAGGGACAATCATGGACACTTCTACCATATTAGTACTATTAACTTGGAACGTGTTGACAGATTCGTAATACTACTAATTTTCTGCAGTTAAATGCGTCTATTACTCTTCATTGTTGTAAGTACTCATTCTCATTCAACACCTTTCCTCCAGAGGTCACTGGCTTTGTGAGTGGTTAAGAGGCTGGCCAGTTATTGTGTGAATGCTCTGACCATTGGTAGCATTGACATTGTCATATGTACAGGTTGGGATATATTCTCGGGACTAGGGTTGCCACCTTTTCAAATGGCCAAGGTGGGACAGTTTCAGAACACACATCAGATTTTACAGGCTGACACATACCCACGGTCAGTACAAAGGATAGGACTTTACTTTTTGCCTAAATAAAAGCTTATTCTTGTAGTGGTTTAGTTGCTTATTCTGTTTTTTGTAACATTTAGGTATTTTAGATACAGAAATAATTATTTTATGCAACTATTACATAACATATGGGACATAATTATGTCCTACAATCTCAGGACATTTGCCATTTTTAATATTTTTTGTCAGGACACAACTGCCCAAAGAGGGACTGTCCCTCGCAAAGTGGGGCAGGTGGTAACCCTACTGGGGACACCAGATTGTTAAGGCCAACACATAGCCACAGTCAGTGCAGGTTTAGAACATTCATTAGTTTCCTAGCTGTGAGTCTATACCTTTAGCACTTTTGTTGTTTGCCTGTTCCTTGTATGAATTACGTTTATGCTATCCTGACGTGACCGCTTTAGGCAACTGTTACATGCAGTATGGTACATAGTTATTTCCTAAAATCACAGGACATTTGGCATTGTATCATTGTTGGTCAGGTCACACTTACACACACAGCAATTGTCCCTCACACAGTGGATCAGGGGGTATCCTGTTTACGTCACTGCCTTCATCACCCTTATTCCATGTGCCACTATGCGAATGCGTGCAATATCTTCTCTCGCTTATTCATGTCGGGACACGTGCGTCACGGGCAGGTGTTTGCTCCTGGGTAGTAGGTTCTGCATGACCATCTAGGGCTGGACAGTTTCGTGCACCATTACTGCACATTCCAACTTGTGTCCAGATGTCTACAGGACTGGACATCGTGTCTTGATACCCATTCTAATGTTTACACAGGTAAACATCCCAAAAAACTACAATCCACTCTGCTACAGGCCCCATGAAGGCTCAGTGTCTCTCCAACCTAACACCACTCTTAAGTATTCAACTCCGGTACCACCTTTAACATTCCTATAAGAAAAGTGCAGTCCGGGTCTGAACTGTCTGCAAACAGCTACAGTTAACTTTGAACCTAACACCACTCTTAAGTATTCAACTCCAGTACCACCTTTAACATTCCTATAAGAAAAGTGCAGTCTGGGTCTGAACTGTCTGCAAACAGCTACAGTTAACTTTGAACCTAACACCACTCTTAAGTATTCAACTCCGGTACCACCTTTAACATTCCTATAAGAAAAGTGCAGTCCGGGTCTGAACTGTCTGCAAACAGCTACAGTTAACTTTGAACCTAACACCACTCTTAAGTATTCAACTCCGGTACCACCTTTAACATTCCTATAAGAAAAGTGCAGTCCGGGTCTGAACTGTCTGCAAACAGCTACAGTTAACTTTGAGTATGTATCTAACTGTTTGAGCCAATCTTCATTTTCCCCTGGAGAGCACTGTGCTTTGGCTGTAAGCAGCCCCCCCCCACCACCACCACACACACACACATCTTCCACTTTCTCTTATTCCCTTCTGTTAGCAAATAGTATCAATAACTGATCAATACTGTGTGTTTGTTTATTTAAACTATACCACAGCAGCCTACTGATACAAGGTTATCCTGGTTTTCCACCTGAGAAATTAAGACAAGACTTACAGTTTCAGAGCAGTCCTTGGTCAATTGTGATTGTTCTTAACACATGCTTGTCTTGCTTTGGCTCATTAGCAGCAGTACAAAGAACTGCCTGCTCACACCCTTGTTCTCCCCTCCCCTTCCCTGTTTATTACCTTAAGACAATCCCAGAGTTAATAAATATTACCTGTGGCAGGCACCATTTGTAAAACTACAATCCACTCTGCTACAGGCCCCATGAAGGCTCAGTGTCTCTCCAGTAAGTGTTTTACAACTGTAAATGCCTATTTATGTTGAATTGTATTAGACATTTTACAACTGTATATGTTTATGTTGAATTTCAAGCCTGTACTCCAATCTGCTTACTTACACTATCAGACTATTTACCCCACTCATAGGACCAAAGACTGGGACTGGGTTAGTCCCGCTCCGCTTCGCTCCCCTCCCTGCCCCCTTATCCCACCCGCCCCCACTGTGTCTACATTTATAGCCACTAGGCCACACCCCTACTTCCTCTCCAACCTACACAACTTCCTCTCCAATTTCCTCCCCACCACCACTTTACTGTTTAACCAGTACTATTCCTCTGAAGCACATTGACCCCACCCATTGATGACATATAACATGTCTATAAATAATTATAAACTCCTTCCTCTTACCTTACCACTCTTAATTCTGCCATACTTTCTTACTAGCTATGAAAATCTCACATTCGTAGGTTTCTCTTATCCAAAATGCCAAACCAAGACCCCCCCTACCTCCACTGACTGCGGAACTTGCCCACTACTACACTATCCCAAAAATTATAAATTCCAACCACTTGCTTCTAAAAAAACCACTCCAATCAACACCAAAATCCAAATATGAACTAAAACTACTATTCAAAGTTATTAGACTACTAGCGTATCTAAGAAAAAACATAACCAAAGATGGGGACATCCAACCTAATCCAGGCCCAACCTTAACTCAAAATCCTACCAGCCCACCACTCTCCCACCGACTGGTAAACTCCCTCCTAATATGCCACTTAAACATTAGAAGCCTAAACAATAAGATACATAGCCTGCATGCTGTACTAGCCACATACCTCCCCAACATAATGTGTCTATCTGAAACATGGCTCTGGCCATCAACCAAAGACAATGAGATCCTGCCTCCTGGTTACAATATACTTAGGGCAGATAGAGTAAAGAAAAGAGGAGGTGGAATAGCCGTCTTATATAATAGCACACTTAACATCATAACTAACCCTATACAACCACCCCAGGTCTCTAACGCTGAAATACTAGCTCTAAAAATTCTACTAAATAATCATAAGGGCATTAACCTAATTGTCACCTATATTCCCCCTGGGAACAATGTAGAAACACTAGAGGTCATTCTACATTGGATAGCCAACAACTACCCTCAAGAAACCATTGTCCTGGGGGATGTTAATATTGACTGGAACCAATGCACAGCACAGTCCAACCCCATCCCTGTTAACCTACATGGATTATCTCAGATAATATCATCTACCACACGTACAGGTAACAATAACCAAAAAGAGAGTATACTAGACTGGATACTCACCAACAGTCATCCCCAGAACTATATGTCTGGAACTCTCCCTAATGATCTTAGTGATCACCTGCTCACATACATCATGAAAGACAAAATTAATTGTACAAGCTTACCTATTTATAGGTCTATCAGATCCAAGAAAAACTTTGACCCAACTAAATTTCAACTTGAACTCAAATCATGTAACTGGACAAAACTAAAGTTCCTTCCCCTTGATGAGGCAGTGTCATCATTTAACAATTCATTCCTTACTATACTTGACTCGCATGCCCCTAAACACTCAATAAGAATTAAAACTCAACTAGCACCCTGGCTAACAACAGACACCAAAACCAAAATAACAACTAGAGACAATGCGTGGGATAAATGGCGCACTACCAAACTACCCCTAGATCGTATCAAATTCCAACAACTTAGAAATGAAACTAAAAAAGCCATCATACTAGATAAGAAAAATTACTTCTACAATCTGCAACATAAACATCAGAATAACCCTCAAAAGTACTGGGCAGGCATAAATAAACTTCTCCAACCAGGCAAATCCACTACTCCAACCCCAGGAACATTATCTGACAAGAGCCAAGAAGATACTTTCTTCACAGCAACCATCCAGTCATTAGCTAACCAACTTTCTCCTCCCCACACTTCTATAAACACTATACCCGACTCACAACTCTCTTTTAACTTCCAGCCAGTGTCCACATCCTTTATCAGATCCCTTTTGAAAAAACTGAAGCCAACCACCCTTTCAGCTGATCTTCTGCCGGCTGAATACCTGCAAATTGCTGCAGATGTCGTAGCCTACCCTATCTCAATCCTAATTAACAGAACCATAACCGAGGCCTCAATCCCCTCAATTTGGAAAATATCCTATGTTATTCCACTCCACAAAGGAGGTTCATCCACAGAACTATCCAACTATAGACCTATAGCCATACTATCACCACTTGCCAAAATTATGGAAAAGTGCATGCACAACCAACTAATGCTCTATCTAACCCAAAATAAACTACTCACAGACTCTCAACATGGATTCAGACCCCATCATAGTACAACCACTGCCCTCCTCTCTTTTACTGAAAACATTAATCTTAACCGAATAATAAAAAATATCCTCCGCTCTCTTCCTGGACCTATCGAAGCCTTCGATATGGTAAACCATCAGTTACTTCTATATACTTTAAAAACCCTGTATCTAGATACTCCAGCCCTTGACTGGTTTCAAGCTTACCTCACTGGGAGACAACAAGCAGTAATGTGGCAAAACAAGCTCTCCTGCCTACTACCAAATACCATAGGAGTTCCTCAAGGTTCCATATTAGGACCTCTCCTCTTTTCAGTCTTCATAAACAACATCCAAACAGTCATCCCTGAAGCCACCTGCATTCAATATGCAGATGACTCGACTATAATATGTTCCAATGCCTCTCTTGCAAATCTACTACCACCCAACATAGCTTCACCAAAGTCGAAAACTGGCTTGCCAACCATCTCCTGATCTTAAATCCAAACAAAACCAAGTTACTTCTCTTCTACCCAACCAATAGATCTCCGACTGAAAACTTCACTATAAAATCCAATAATGGGACCATCATCTCCCCAGACACCTATACAAAGCTATTAGGAGTAAACATTGACAATAAACTCAGATTTGATATACATATCAACCAAGCCATTAAGTCAGTCAACAAGAAACTTGGGACCCTATATAGAATTAAAGCCTTCCTTACCCCGAATGCCAGGGCAGCCACAGCCCGTTCACACCTTCTCTCTACCCTACTATATGCCTCTCCTGTCCTCACTCACCTTAACAAATCTGATCTGGCCAAGCTCTCATCCTGCTATAATCACATTGCCAGGTTTGTTACAGGCCTACCCTACAGAATACACCACTGTACTAACCTGAAAAAGCTTGGATGGATAGAATTCCCACACCTTCTTCACCAGTCCCAACTCATAGAGGCCTTCAAAATCCTTAAACAACCTGAGAATACCCCAGCACTAAAAAACTTAATGACTCCCTACTCCAATCTAAGCTGCCTTCTCTCAGCAAACAGACTCCTTGTCCAAACAACTAAATCTCTCAACCTAGGTGGTGACGCGCTATTTGCCAACACCACTGGTAAAATATGGAACTCTCTCCCAAATAACATCACACTTGCAACTTCTCTAAGTCAATTCAAAAATAGTCTAAAACTTCACTTCAAGTCACACTGGCTATGTCCTTGCTCAAACCCAGACTAGCTCTGTACCATTAACTAAAACATAAACAACTAGCTAAGATGATAAGTACTTTGTATACTGTGATAAAGAAATATGTATGCTGTCTAACTCTATGTCATTATACTGCCTACCATCCTTGCTAATATGTTATTAATGTTACATTTGTAGTAATCTCAGAAATAGTAATGGCAGTCTTGTACTTGTATGTAAATAGCCTATGTTTTTGTTAAGTTCTTTCAGCTCATTTACTGTACCTAATTATCAATGTAACTCTGTTGGAGCTTTTCTCCCCGGGCCTCCGCTGAAAAAGGACATGTATCCAGTCAGACCATCCCGGTTAACAAATGTAAAATAATAAAATAAATAAAATAAATTATCCCATGAGGGATATCCAAAAATTTAACAAGACCGATACCGACCATTCTTCTGGTGTTACGGACATGTGCTGGGGGTTTTACATGCAAGGGATACATAGTTTGCAATCCTGAAACTGCCTAGGGTGACACTACCTACTACATATGCGTAGTGGTCACTATGTGTAGATGTGGCTGCGCCAAACTAGTAGGCCAAGTATGGCTGGATTTGGTGGACGTTCAGGTATGAGGGCGGGTTGTGTGCTGTGGAGGGGATGCTGGGCAGTCCATTATGCATCCAGGTGTGTTGCATTTGATATGGCCAGTTCCATCAGGACCAATCTGTGGGTATGTGCCGGTGACATTTCTGTACATTTGTATCGCACATTTTAATATTCATATGTTTGTGGGATTGTGTTCTACAGTATGGCCTGTCTGGTTGTATTGCAGATGTGTATACATGTTTTTGTGTTTCTTTCTGCTTCACCCACTGCTCCCTTATACACCTCTAGTTCACCTATTCTGCATACGACACAGTCTCGCCTTTGAGGATTATACCATTACCTACCCCCCCCATACACATATTCCTGACACTCCATCCATCACTGCTTTGGTTGATGGCCCATGACACGGTCAAGGTAACACATTGCATACCCTACATATGTCACGTACCTGTATGGTTGTGTGGACTACCCTGCCATGTTTGACCTTCCACATGCTGTACCTCATGCACATAGGTACACGCCCATACTTAACTTTCATGACATGGTTGGTATACCCGGGTAATACCCGTTCAACTGTGACACATCCTGACAAGTTCGGCTTGGACTGCAGATGTGTGGATTTTGGCCAACTGTTCTAATCATTGGTAGGATGCCACCTTTTCCTATGTCCAGGATGGGATATATTCCGGACACATATCCAATACTACTGGACAATATGTGCCCACAGTCAACGCTATGGATAATACTGTTCCTTTCAGCCTACATGTTGCCTTATTGTTGTAGCAGTTTATATGCTCCTTCTGCTTCGTTTAGATGCTTATTCTATTTCCTGTCACATATGGCATGTTAAATACGGACATACCTATTGTATGTGACTATTACATGCATTCTGGGATATAATTTGGTCATACAGTCGCTAGATATTTACATTTATCGTGTTTTTTGTTATGGACACATCTGCCCATCTGTGTACCTTCCCTCACAATATGGGTCAGCTGGTGACCCTGACCATTGGGCTGGACATACCTATTAGCAGCGCGCTAACATATGATGCGTTTCACCTCCACTTGGTATAACTATCTACACTGGGTTGGACTACGGGCACACGGTTTTCAATGTCATTTGTTCGCGGGATAGGAACCCGTTATTCCCTACCGTGCATTTCTGTTTGCTTCTTCATTTTGTGTTCGCAGGAACTGTCTTGCATGCTTTGCATACATTTCAGTCTCCACGGACACTGACAGATGTGATTACTATTGCTTGCAAATTGTTATATGCAAGCATTTTAGGTTGCACGTCGACAGCTGACATTTCCACGCCTCCGTGTGGCACTTCAACATGCCCTATGCACTTGTGCTCCTTTCCTATGCACTTGGCTGTGGCGGCAGTGTGCCTTCATTAATATGCATTTGGTGCTACTGCGCCATCTTCACGCCACATGGTCGGCGCAAGCCTAACGCCGGCCTTTTGCCGAGCTTCATGAATCCCGGGGATAGTGTGAATGTTTAGTTATTAATAACAAAGAAACAATTATGAAGATCTTTATGATAGAATTAAAAGAGCTTCTTTGCTGGCAGTTATGAAAAAGTGGGAGTGTCGTTTGGATCCACAGGATGTCAAAGAAAGAATATTATGTTATGAAAAAAAACATCTTTCAGATTAGATGTTAGAATGAGACTTGAGTTGTTGGTAGATTAAGTGGATGTAAATGATCCCATGACACTTATCAAAAAGAAGAGGCATTCTTTATTTACATAATCCGTAAGTATTTACACAATCAAATAATTTACATTGCTACTTATTTATGTTATATATACATTTTTATAACTGCACACACACACACACACACACACACACACACACACACACACACACACACACACACACACACACACACACACACACATGCACAATTTAAAAATCACATCTTCTTTTACATTTTGTTTCATCATATAGAATAAATACTTATTACTTTTTGAGCCCCACTCCAGTTTCCACAACCAAAACCTTATTTTTTCAACATCTTTCATTGAAGATGACCTCCTTAACTTTCTGATTCCAAACCAACCATAGTACAGCAAACTTTTTTTACTGAGATTTTCAACCGCTTTCTTACTTTTGTTTCTATAGTGACCATATTCAATCATATCCATATTTAAATTACGTCTTTAAAGTCAGTCACATATTTCTTATTTGTAATCTTTCTCCATAACATTTTTGATCTGTTGCATTCCAAAAAACACATGTTCACAAGTTTCAGATTCCCCACAATACAAACATACACTATCTTTTATACTTTTATATGGCATATTCTCCTTAACTGGTAATTTTTGTATAGACAATCTCCATAAAAAATCTTGACTTTCAATATATCTTTTGCATCTTTTCATTTATGCAATAATGCATTTGTGTCAATTGTCGTGGTGTTTTTTTCTAGTTTTACTTGTGTGGTTTTTACCTTGTGGTTTTGTGAATTTATGCAATAATGGCATTTCCTTTTTCAATATTTAAATTCTTACAAGGATATATATTATAATATTTATCCATAATATTTTCATATCATTCCTTTCTGTTATCAATTTCATTCACATTTATTTTCCACAATACAATCTTGTCTTGATAATTTTCCATTTCTTTTTTACAATAAACCTTTTATTTTTTGATGACGATGATGATGATAGTAATTCTACCTGCTATGACATGGGTGACATCTAATACTTTCCTACAATTCCATATTACATCTTTTCCCCACCATATGTTGGTTTGAATTCTTCCTGACTGACAAAATCTACATTTCTAACATATTGGTTTACATTTTTTTGCATTGTGTCCTATACCCCACATGAAAAACATTGTCTTATTTGTTAATTAAATGATCTAGTTTTCTACACACGCAAAAAAAAAAATAAACAAATTTTTGGCTGTCCCCAATATTTAAGCCAGCCTCTAGCACCTTTGACATTAATAATGCTTGGAATATGTACAATACTATTATTTTCCAGTTTCTATATCACATTGCAGTCCCATGCTCCAGTCCATAAACCTCTATCATCATATACTTTTGATAAATTCAAAACATCATTGCATAAATATAATAATTGCTTTTTAAAGTGCCCTTTTCCACTTCAGTTCTGAATTTAACATTATTTTTCTTTGTTTCCCTAAAAGAGGGCTTAAATACATATAAGTTCCATGTTGCACAGTTTTTCTTTTTTTCACATTCTTCAGTAATTTTTTCCATTATCAAAATTAATGTCCAAAAAGTTTATTTTTAATATGGAAAATGCTCTTACTTCATTAATTTTGATTCTGAGTGTCTTAATACCTTCATCCTATGCCTTTTATCTGTCCATTTTTGTCCCTTCCTTCTGTTCAGTCCACACTTTAAACATTCCCTTTTTCTTCAGATTTACTTCATTGTCTTCTTTCTTGTCACGCATCCCTTCTTTGACCGTTTCAGTGTCGGACTTTTCTTCAGCCTTCATACCTTCATTCTGCTGCATTTCTTCATTCTGTATCCTGTCCATCATCTCTCCCCATGGCATGCCATCTTTTGGCACACTTTCATCGACTGTACCCAATAATATATTATCCCACAACCCTCCTGACTGAAGAGTTGTAATAAACACAATCTTGTGTTGCAACTTCAGATATGAACAACTTCTGCTGGAAAATTTCTTCTGAATCAATATCCACTGCTTCAGTACTGCTTTGAAGAGGCTCAGCTGCCTTTTCCCCCACACCATGTTCAATTATCGGAATTCCTGCATCTCTGACTCCTTTTCTGACTGATTCAGCATATCTGCTGTTTGAATAACAGCACCAAAACTCTGACTCCTTTACTATTTTTTTTCAACCTCCATTTTTGCTTTACTTGTTTTCCTGCTTCTCTGAACTGCCTTTGTGCCCAAAAAGGAAGCAGGAAACAGAATGCGTCATACACAAACACATCCCCCTACGAAAAGAGTAGGGGAGTTACCCAGTGTCCTGGCCAAATTCCCTCTAGTGGTATAAATAACATCTTGGGTATCCCCTGAAAAGAGGCTACTAGCCTAAGGGGACTAAACTGGTCAGCAAAATAAAAATAAAAACGTGTTTAAAGAGAATTCAGCTAAGGTAGTAGTAAAAACAGTATATAAAGCAAAGGGGGCCATATTTTTTGGTTTGTGCTTTAGGTGTGGTAAGTGAGGACCCATTACTAAATGCAATACTAGGGAAATTAAAAGAAACTCCCATACAAGCACCTAAATAATTGGGAGGGGTAAAGAGGGTATGGAATATGATTAGGTTACACCAAACCTGAATATTTTGTTACTGCTCTACTGCAGAATTGATAAAATACTTAATAAGGATAGATGGGAAAGAACTACAGGGGTACTTGAATTTATCAGCATATTCACTACTTTCTCTTTTGGGGTAGTATGTATTCACAGTGAGAAAGGAAAATAGCTGGCTACACAGGTGAAGGTACAAAATCAATTCTGGAATATCCTACTGTATTGCTGATCATACCTCTTAACACCTTTACACCCAGAGCAGATGTCACTTCACATCATCCTATCTGCAGGTGTGGATGTTTTGATTCCTCCTGACATGCTTATTTATCCTCTTTGCTCTCTGCCTTATTGTCCTATGCATACCCCTTCCCAGCATTCCATAACCTGCACTTAGTGAGACTGACAGTTAAACAATGGTGGAATGTTATTTATGGCTAATCAGATATTTTAATATATGCCTTACACCCTCGTCCCCTTCACTTTGAGGCAGACATTGTACAATGTTTGCTAAATCAGTTCTACATGTGAACTGTACAGTACATGGAAGCTGACAACTCTACACTTCATTGTAATGGGACTGCATAGCTGTTTTTTTACTGGTGTCTTTCATTGCTAAAACCATTAAAGTTTTGTGTTAGATGAGGGACGTCTCAGAGCTGTAAAAAAACATGCAACCACTACTTTATTATTAGAAATACTAAGTTTTAAGTGCATTTGTCTCTTTGTGTATAGATTTCTTTAGAAAGTTGTACAGTAGTAGCAAACCTTCTTATTTTTGAGTCCACATTTCTAGATATCTACGATCTCACAGGAACCATTTCTCAATTTAGGAATGAAGGAAATAGATTTATACACATAGATAGGTAACCTTACTGCATTAGACAACCAATTGACTCAGTCTGTCAATGAATTACTCAAATAGCAAAGTACAGCCAATGAGTGTCTCCCACCAGAAAAGGATACATGTGGGGAGAAGAGAAAACAGTTTGTGACTGGTAATAACAGCACAATTGAGAGGATGGATTTACCATCCTTGGATAGATGGTTAGTGACACCAAACCATTTGAAATAAAGAACTGAAAGGACACTAGAGGGAAAGGTTCCTTAAAATCTCAAATAAAAGTGTATTGGAGAACAAACTACTGAAATACAAAAAATACAACTGGACAACATGAACTTTCAGAAAAGTATAAAAAAAAAAATCAGTGAGTCCGTAAAGGATTGAGGCTTTGGAAATTTCCAAATAGCATTCAACCTGACAGTTACTTGAGTTGTTCAACCATACTCTATGTAAAATAATGAGAACATTTATGAAACAAATACCAAAATACCAGATGAACTACAAATAGAAATCGAGGAAATAAACACTTCTATTAAGGATGATTTAGCATTTGATCATTACAGAACTGATTATATAACCACTTTTTTTAAAGATGATGATGAAAATATCATGTACATAAGGACACGGGGAAAAAATAATAAGAGCTAAAAAGGATTATCTGGAGTAAAAGGCTTATTCTAAAATCAGTTGTGATCAGAAAATGAGGGAACAATGAGCCAACAAGCAACATTAATGAAGACTCAGAACAATAACAGGACATTTTTTGGATGCCCCCCTTTGTTATTTACAGAAACTCAGGTAATACCAAAATATTTGCAAATGTATAAATCATTACAACAAGAAGGGAAACTATTGAAATTACAATTACAACCATCAGGGACCCCATCAAGCAACATGACAGAAGAAGGGAAGGAGCTGCAATAAGTAAGTACCATTGGATCTGGTAATTATGATTCTAATTGTTTTAAAATCTACAACTGTAGTTCTGCAGCATTTACAGATATTCATAACACATTGTTTAAAAATGACATAATGATTTGTTTCAATGATTTCTTTAAAACTGTGTAGAAAATTAATCTGGCCTTTATCTTTGAGAATTCTAATGATAAACAGAACCAGATCAATAGCACAACATTAAAAAGAAAGAATGTTTTTAACCCTACACCAATGCAGCACTATCGGAATGAATAAGCAAATCTGACATTAGTAAATTCACAGAAAAAACAGAATGTGCAAGTTTTCTAATCTAACTATGGAGAAGAAAAAAATGCTAACTAAACTATCTCAAGACAAGTCTTTGAGGGAGCGATGCCTGAATGGCTAACTGAAAGCAGCAGATTTTCAGAGCTCCATAAAACTAATATAAAATACAGGAAATAATTTATTTTTTTTTCAACAAAAACATTCAGAATTGATAAATGAAAGTGTAAACTATATAACTAGAAACATTGGTAGATTTAGGTGAATTTTTTCCTGTCAAACTACAAAGGAGAAGATTTTAACTGTGGAGATGGGTACTTTGAAGAATTCTCACACTGACTTGGCTATAAAATGAGAACTACAACTGGTAACTACTGCAATACAAGAACTGTCATTAAAAATGGATAACATTAAGGAAAATCTACAAAATCTCAAGGAAAATTGTCAGAAACAGATACACTTGAACTCATTCAGCAACATCAATCTAAAATAACTGACATAGAAACCACCCTGAATGATTTTGAGGGAAGACTAAAAGAAGAGGAAACACAGAAGGAATTACTTATCAAACAAAATATTTGGCTTCTAAACAAAGTGGAGGACCTTGAAAACAGGGAGAGGAGACCTAATATAAGAATATTTGGCATCGATGAAAGAGCTGAAGGAGAAGATATCATCACTTTCTTAAATAAATGGATTCCAGAAGTCTTAGACTTAAAATAGGGTTTCTGACTTAGCATCAAGAGAGCTCACAGAGCTTTAGGAAGACCAGCATCAGCATCATCTACCCCCCCCCCAGATCAATTCTTATAAAGTGTTTATCCTATTTGGATAAAGAATTGGTCCTAAAGACAGCCTGGAGAAAGAACCCTTTAAAATATAATCAAAACCCAATAAGGTTTGACAATGACTATTTTGTCAGAGTCCTGGAACAGAGCAAAAAAGCCTGGCCACTAATAAAGCTTCTAAAGCAAAACAACATCAAAACTCAACTTGCCTTTCCTGCCAAAATTAAAATCTTACATCTAAATGAAATGAGGACTTTCAAAAACATAGAAGAAGCCACTGCATTCATTAAAAACAATAATGTTATATCCATAACTAAAGATATGGATTGGACAGCTCCTTTGTTGAAAAGGGTCACAGACAAATCTTCCTGGACTGATGTTAAAAAGAAAAAGCAAAAAACTGAATCAAAACTTGCTGTCCCTTCTAAAAAGTCGCCTCTCCACCACAAAACAACTCAAATAGTAAAAATTCCAAGCCCACTAGCTGTAACAATGAAGGGTATCCTCCGGTAAATCTCGGAAATAGCAACACTTCACCACCTCTCGGAATATCTTAAAAAAATTCCCGGAACATGAGATCACAGCAAGAAAATTTATTTGAACTCCACACAGCAAACAACAAACAACAATCTCTCAAAATATCTACTGCAACTTGACTGGAATACATAACGTATTATCTTATATTTCAAACAAGGTCTGTCATGTAAAGGTTCTTATATATATATATATATATATATATATATATATATATATATATATATATGGGTACCTATTACTTCACCTACAAGTCATAACAGCGACACTCAGATGTTCGACTCCACATCATCAACACTTCACAACACCGATGTTTCAGGTAAGCGATCTTCCCCCTCACAGGACCCATGGTAGCACTCGTTTCTGTCTATTAACGCGTAAGGTTTACGTCATTCCTCAAAATGTACCCTGGCAGCATTGTCCTTACCTTTTTAAAAGTGAAACGAGTGCAACCATGGGTCCTGTGAGGGGGAAGATCGCTTACCTGAAACGTCGATGTTATGAAGTGTCGATGATGTGGAGTCGAACATCTGAGTGTCGCTGTTATGACTTGTCGGTGAAGTAATAGGTACCCATATATATATATATATATATATATATATATATACAAAATGAAAGAAAAAAGAAAGGAAGAAAATGTTTTGATCTCATTAATAGCAATGTAATATAATAGAATTACTTTTGTAGTAAAGCTAAATAGTAAACTGTCTTATACGTCATGATTTAAAAAGGGTGACAAGTTTATAAGTCTTATTTTTTTTCTTTTCATCTCATATATACAGCTTTGAGTGCTATGGATAAATAGTTGTTTCATATAGTCATACCCAAATTTAAAATATTTAATAGCTAAATAATGGAGTTATTGGAAAAAAAGAAAAAGAAAACAATAATAATCTACTCCAGTTTTAAACTATGCAAGATCTGCTCTTGCGATCAATAACTCCCAGTAATTAAATGTACGTGCCTTAATCTTAGTAAATGCCTGTTAGTTACTAATACGTAGGATTGTTTTTTAGAGATCAATATGTCTGGCAGTGAATCTTGTTTCAAATAATGCATGTCCCTGATTAAAATGGAGTCTAATTAGATAGCTTTTTATGCTTTTTTGCCCTTGATTGCTAGATTGGGCTCTGCTCTGTGTTAGATGTAGCAGGTGAGTGAATCGTGATCTCTGTAAATCCATTTTTGTTCTTCTTTGATTATTAAAGTGTTATAATAGTAGTGGGCTTGGCTTAAAGTTTTGGCTTGAAATGCGATTACCCATTTGAGAGGTAAGCTTTCCACATCTGATTTAATAAGTAAGAGATTAGAAAGTATGGCTGGCATTGTTAAGAGGGAAGGAACTTGGAAGATAGGTGCCTGTGTGTGGGTCTGAGAGTCTGGCTGGGGCAGAGACACTATAGTAAACTGTGAAGATTTATGCTCCTAATATTCCCCATGATAGCTGGAGGTTAAAGAAGTGAGCATCCTTCATATATAGTGCTGAATAAACGTACATGTTATGCTGTTGAGCCATTTAGCTGGGTGTGTTTCATTTTGTAATATGTGAAGGGATGGACTGTTTGTGTAGAGGTGGATGTGGGGTTTGTTGTACAGTGATTGTGGTTCTCGAGTTCAGTGTCCATAGGTGGGGTTGATTGATGGGGAGACTCTAACGAGAAGGGGTTGAAGAGAAGGAATATGTGTATTGATGCTAGCTGAGTGGGAAGTCATATACATCAAACTTAAAGTGCTGAAGCTTTTTTTCAGTGCTCGAGATAGCATATGTGTCAGTCTGTCTTCCACTCATATGTCACAGAGCTCGGATTACAAAAGTAACTCCCTGATTGGTTGTTAGGGTACAGAGGGCTTCTCCTTTAGTGAAAGTGATTTAGAAGTACTTAGTGATGCTGCTGGTGTTTTGTTTAAAAGAGATGACACTATGTATAATATGACATGCAACAGTTTTATACTTTCTTTACACTACTCAGTAAACATTTTCTCTTAGATTAGAGATATATTTATGTCTACTGGCAATGTTCATAAAATAAGTAAAAAGTGGAAGATTCATAAAAATCAGAAAAAGAACAGGATATACACAGACTCATATGCATCTGGGAGAAAACAAGTAATACATAGGAGTGCATAAATGACTTTTAGACAATCTGTGATGTATCTTCCTTTAATGCATAAATCAGGAAATTTGTTTATATGTTATAATATGTTTAAAGTTTTGTCAGACAACAATTCATGCTTAATATATGGCAAAAGGTGCAAATAGATAAGCCATGGGTTCACCTTATTAAAATGTGTCTGTGAAGTTGAAACAGTGCTGCTTAAACTTTCAATTTCATGAAACAATATACCAAATAGAGCCCTATTTTAAGTATGATCACACTAACATCACAGACAACTGCACCTAACTCTCTTGGAGTGTTATACTCTTTAACAGACACCAATGGAAGCTGATATTAATACTAAAGGCTCACATAAAATAATAATGTTATTCACTATATTGTTAAAACTGCACAAAATTGCTAATAACAACCAATTCAACACTCAATCACTTAGTTAAATAGAGTCCTTATAAAGATAGAAATACCCTAATGTCATGTGTATAATGCATGGAGTTGTCCTAACAACTTTTGATACCATCTGTTTTTTGGGAATTGTTTACACATGTTTATGTATAAACACTTAGTTTTTTTTACTTTTATTCTGGGTAATTGCATTTGATTATAATTAATAAACAAAAGAAAAGGGAACATAAATATTGTATAGATTTGTTAAATAGGCTACATTAATCTAGGAACTTCTTTAGACAACTTGGACCATGTGTTTCATTATTTTAGTTAATTATACACTGTTCAAGTAACAAGGCTCCTTAGCATATAGCCTGAATGAATAATATGCATAAAGTTAGACTAGTAACCAAGCTTATACTTGCTTACATTCTTATACCTGGAAACTTAAATTAATAGAATACTTGTTTGTTTCTTGTATTCTTTGGATGATCACCTTCACATCAGTAATGTATTGATGACAATTGTACGTTGTTGATTTATTTAGTCTGAATGGATGAAAAGTACACATTACCGGTTACTTAATTTATACATTTTTCTCCTTTAATATTTATTGTTTTATGGGCTTGAAAAGAGTAAGAAGGTGGTTAGGAAGGTTAGTCTAATAGATTTATTTTTGTCTGTTAGGCTAGGAATGTACTTCATTCCATGGTTAGTGTGGGTTAAGATTTATACATATGCAAGTTTTGTTATTAGGCTTTTATTCTTTTTTTTCCTCTAGTTTTAAAATGCCTGACAAAAATTGTTTATTATTAAACCCCATGAAAAAAAACAATGCTGATTAAGATAATTATGAGCTATTTAATTAACATAGAGTTAACTATACAGAAATAGTTTTACCTATATAGGGTTTTATTAATACACAGTTGTTTTTTTACCTAAAAAAATCCTGACATGGAACTGATTTTGGTGTCTTTAAATACTAATGGCTTAAACAACCCAAACAAAAGATCTAACTTATTGAGTTACCTAAAACTAAACAAAGCTCAAGTAGTCTTTCTTCAAGAAACCAATTTTAAAATAAACAACACATTTAAGTGTGATCCTAATAATTACAGAATACTAGCTCAATCCTCTTATAAATCAAAGACTAGAGGAGTAACAATACTATGGAAAAAGACCTCATTGAATCCAGAAGTAAATAAGAACTTAATATGCTGGTTTCATTGTATAAAAAACAAGTCTTGGAAACACAACATTTAATCTCAGCCTATGGATTAGCACCTAATGATTGGCTAATGTTGCAGAGTGTTTTAACATATTCTAAGGATCTATGTAGAATAGTAAACAATTCATCATTTAAAAGTTCCCCTAAATTTATATCTTGGTTGTTTGAAATTATCTATAACAACGCTAACACAAAAAATGAGTTATCATACTTATATAATGTATTAATTGCATATAGAACAGCTCCTAAAGAATCCCCATTGGCAATATTTGGGTTCCAGTAGAAATCGCGAACATTCAAAAGTTCGAACCTCATATGGTTGACACTATATGAATGAACTTTTGAAAACTCACAAGTTTCAATGGAGATCACCATAGGCAATATTTCCCTTTACTTCAATGTAGTGCAATCTTGGAGTTGGCATATTTAAGTAGCAGGGGATGTGGTGGGCACAGCCCTCCATTTGGGGGGTGCAGGGGGTCTTGCCCCCCTGCCTGAGCATTTAGGTAAGTCTTTTTAAAATTTTTGTATGATTTGTTCAAAGTTTTAAAACATCACTCATATGGTGTCGATCATATGAAAGTCAACGTTTTAAACCTTCGAGCATATACTATAGACCCCAATATTTAACTAAAGGTATACAGACTCCCATATCAATAGAAGATAAAACAAATATCTTATGCTCAGTTAAATTAAGATCTCATTCACATTATTGGAGAATATTTCACTAGAAATATCTACATAGATCCTTCTTAACACCTGAGAAAATTTCAAAGATAAACACCTCAAGTAATAATGTATGCTGGATATGCCAAATCTCAGGAAACGCAGACTGGTCCCATGTTTTTATGACTGTGTTCGTATTAGAACATATTGAAATGAGATTAATAATTTTTACAAGCTTTTTCTACAGATAAATTTATTTTGACAAAATCTCTAATTTTACTGAATGTAATCGATAATCCTCACTTGAAGAAATTGGATTTGTATTTAATATGGACTATATTCCAAATAGCTAGAAAATGTATAACCAGAAGATAGAAATCCAACACAGCGGCCACCATGGAGGAATTTGTATGTCTACTGAAGAAGTCTGTTTTAATGGAGATCAAAGCTAAAGAACTGAGAATCCATCCCAAGCCATTAGACAATAACCCATGGAGATAAGTTTTGACATTGATTGACACCTTGCAAATGGAATCAGACTCTTCCTGATTATTTATAATGTATCATCATCATTGGTTTTACATAGATCTGTTGTTATATTAATCTATTTGTCAGGCTAAATGTAAATATTGTATATAGTTGAATATTTATTAATTGTAAACAATCATTATTATGTTTTAAATCAAAATAAAAAAAATTATTTAAGTAAAAAAAAGACAAGTCATTGAGAATTATGAAACCAGACGGGGATGATTATGATGGCTTACACTGACTATTCAGGCAAGGAGTATGAGATTTTAGACAATGAAGGAACCTAATTGTAAGCACCTAAGAATGAAATTAATATCAGCCATTCAAAAATAAATTACTTTTGAATGATTTATCACTACAAGATTCAGTTATGAAAAGTGAATACGACTTTTTACTTGTTATGTTCTCTAAAACACTAAGTTATCTTTGAGACTCCAAAAAAACACAAACACACTTTAAACCCAACCTTACAAACTATAGTGTCTGCTTCTGATTCTATAGTAGAATATTTTGTGAAATATACTGACTACAAACTAAAAGATTTTTTATTAACTCAAACATAATGATAAAAGATTCATGGCATTTTTTAAGTTTATTAACAAACCAACAATTCATCTAAGACACTTGATTCATTGCCATTAGTGTGGTGGGTTTATTTACATAAATTCCTCATTCTGTTGGCTTAAATTGGTTTGTGTCAACCTTGACTGACCACAAAGAACTTTCTTCCAGGGATGTAAGATTAATTATTGATTTTTTACATTGTTTTGAGAAACAATTACATTTATTTCAAAGAAAAGTATCAAAAACAGAAATGACAAATTCCCACCAATTGTAAAGTGTGGTTTTACCCCAAAAGCTAACCATCTGAGGAAAACACAAAAATGGACTGTGCCTTTCTGATTCTAATTTGTGCAGATTCTCAGAAAATTAAACAAATTATTAGTAATAACTGGAAAGTTATTATAGATAACAGGGATTTGGCTAAAGTAGTGGGAGATCACCCAACATTAATTTATAAAAAGGTGGCCAGTATTAAATCTATTTTAGAGGTAAGTGAGTATAATTCCCCATTTTCCTGTAAGGGAGCATTTGGTACGTATCCCTGCTACAACTGTAAACAATGTAGAAACATTGATTCCTCTAAAAATATTTATTTATCTCACATTCAGAAAATGGTAACCAGTAAAGGTAGATTTAATTGCAAAAGTTGTGGCATTGTATATTTAGCTTTGTGTACCACTTGCCACAATTTTTTGGTAGGCAAAACTATTAGGGCTTTATATGAAAGGATTTATGAACACTGCTTGGCCATTAGAAATAAGGATGTGAATAATGCTTTGGCCAAGCATGCTATTAAATGTACAGATTTTAAGAAAGTTGTCTTTTTTGTGTTAGACTATATTAATATGACACCATTTGTCTTTGATTTTAATACTGCTTTAGAAATTAAGGAATTGAGATGGCAGGTATTTTTAAATGCTGAAAGATCACCCAGTTTAAATGGCACTTTAAATGTAAAATGTCTTTTAAGTGATAGACATTACTAAGTTTGGGTACTACACTGTTTTTTTTTTAAATTTTAATTGATTTTGAATGGGTTAATTAGTTAATTAACTAAAGTTTATTTAAATGAAGAATTGTTGAGTATTGCTGTTATAATTAAATTGAATGAAAGCACTAAATTATATGTTTTGGTGTCTGTAGTGATTTATTTGTCCTCACTTCACGTTTTTTTCTTTAATGAAGGAACCTAATTGTAAGCACCTAAGAATGAAATTAATATCAGCCATTCAAAAATAAATTACTTTTGAATGATTTATTACTACAAGATTCAGTTATGAAAAGTGAATATGCCTTTCTTCGTTATGTTCTCTAAAACACTAAGCTATTTTTAAGAGTCCAGAAAACCACAAACACACTTTAAACCCAACCTTACACACTATAGTGTCTGCTGCTGGTTCTATACTAGAATATTTTGTGAAATATATTGACTACAAACTAAAAGATTTTTTATTAACTCAAACATAGTGATAAAAGATTCATGGCATTTTTTTAAGTTTATTAACAAATCAACAATTCAACTAAGATACTTGATTCATTGCCATTAATGTGGTGGGTTTATTTACATAAATTCCTCATTCTGTTGGCTTAGATTGGTTTGTGTCAACCTTGACTGACCACAAAGAACTTTCTGACAGGGATGTAAGATTAATTACTGATTTTTTTACATAGTTTTGAGAAACAATTACATGAAAGAAAGATAAATCCGAAGTGAGCAGCAGTAAGAAAACTGCAAAAGCATCTGGCAAGGACGCGGCTGGACAAGATGAGCCTTTATCTGAGCTAAGTAAAGAATATTATTTGGTCCAAATTAGGGATTTGGAAAACCGTTTGACCAGGGTTGTTCAGTGGTTGCTTTTCATTCACTGAGGAAGTTGATGACGAAAACGTGTTGGAACTGTACTAGCGTTTGTGGAATAAACTGTTTTTGGATCCTTTATTGGTTCGTGTTCATTCCTGGTTGGTGGTGCCTTCTTTCATTTCTTGGTTGTTTTTGCACCATTGGTCCCTGCTTTTGGAATTATAGATAAACTTGCTAAACTAGGTATAAATCCCTATGTCACAAGATGGGTTGCCAACTGGCTTACTGACAAAACCCACACTGTGAAAGTAGCAGACTCCAAATCAGACTTCAGACCAGTGACAAGTGGAGTACCAGGGATCAGTCCTGGGTCCTCTCCTGTTTGGTATCTACTTTTCTGAAGTACAGGCTAACACAGAAAGTCTTTTGCTAACTAAATTCGCAGATGACTGCAAACTAGGAGCCATAATTGAAACTCCTAACGATATGGACATCCTACAAAAGGGCCTCACTGAGACAGATGCCTGGTGTCAAAGCCATGGTCTCAAGTTCAATGCCAAAAAGTGCATTGTCATCTCCTTTGGTAAAAACTCTGTACCTAGGAACTACCACATGAGTGCTAGTCTACTTAACACCGAAAGTGTGATAAGAGACCTTGAGACACAGGTGGACAGTAGTCTCTCCTTTGATAATCACATTGCCACAGTGGTCAGGAAATCCTTCTACGTGGCACACCTCATCACAAAAGGTTTCTCATCCAGAAAAAAAGAGGTCATTGTTCCCCTCTACTCATCACTCATTAGACCCATTATAGAGTATAACACCTCTTTTGGTATGTACCTCACAAGACATCTACAACAACTGGAAAGGATGCAGAAGTACCTCACAAAGAGGATTACTGGCCTCAAACAGATGCCCTATGCAGACCGACTCAAAAAACTCCAGCTTTACTCCGTTGCATATCGCCTACTCAGAGGTGATCTCTGCCTAACATACAAAGCTATGTCAAACCCAGAGCTGTTGGACATGCTCCACTTAAAGAAATCCCAATCCCTCTGAGCTACATGCTCTTGGGACCTAAACCTTGTCACCACAATAAACAGAACATGCTGGAGGGATAGATTCCTGTCCCAGAGACTTCCCATACTCAGGAACGGACTACCTATCGATGTCAAACAGAGCTCCTCATTAGCACTCTTCAAGAAAAATCTTGATGATTGGATGAGTAATAGGAAATTCACCCTGGGAATCACTTCTGTGGTGCTGCTTGACAGGGGCACATGAAAACTATTTTCTTAGGTGGCAAAAGCCAGGGTACCTTTTTGGCTAGGCTTGCATAGGCCCTAGTGCCAATAGCATAGTACCTACCTATGAACCTATTGTGTGAACATCATAGTATTTTAACATAAGTGGACTGGCAATATTCTGTTTCAGGTCCTCAAATGCTGTCTGGTGTTGTTCCAATCATGACCAGGTAACATTTTAGAGTGTCATCTCTCTTAAGGGTGCTGATAATTTACTGAAGTCTGGTATAAACTTGACAAAATAGTTAACCATATCAAGAAAATGCTATAAGGCTTAGACATATTCTGAAGCTGGCATCTCAATAATATCTGCTTGTTTGGAAGGATCTGGTCTTAAACCTGAACTGGTAAATAAATGATCTACATAAGTAACTTCTGGTAACTTTAATTTATATTTCAGAGGATTGAGCTTTAGATTCACTTCACATGCACTTTCTAGAACTTTTTTGAGGTCTATGTCATGCTCTGCTTCACCATTGTCTCCAACTAGTACATTATCCACTATTATAGCACACAGATAGCCTGAAAACATTTGTTGCTTGCTCACTGAAAGATTTTTCTGGCAGAATTTATTCCAAAAGGCATTCTGAGAGATCTGTGTCTACCAAATGGTGTGCTGAATGTCGTCAGTAGTGAAGATTTGAGATCAAGCATTACTTGCCAAAATGAACTCTTTGCATCTAAGATAGAAAAAAAAACTGGCATTTGGCATGAGGGTAGCAACTTCCTCGACTGTACGCATAGGATGGTGGGGTCTCTTTAATGCTTAAGTCTCTTGGGTCAATACATATTCTTATTTCATCTGTGCTTTTACTATGAGTGACTATCATGGCAGACACCCATTCAGTTGGTTCTGTAACTGGACAGATCACACCTTGCTGAATCATTTTATCTAACTGGACTTTGACTTTGTCCTGCATAGCTATCAGAACTCTTCTCACTGGTCTGACCACTTGACTGACCTCTAGGTCTAATTTCATGGAGTACACAACTGGAAGTTTACCTAGCTTGTCTTTAAAAACCTCAGCATAACCTAAGAAAATAGCATCAGTGAAACTAGAACTAGGACATGTGCTTACATGATGGACTTATTTGGTAAAAGAAAGCAGTTTCATTCTCAAACTGTCTCTGAGACCTAATAAGGACTGCACCGTTATTCTGACTACATAAAATTGTATGCTGTAACTGTTCCCAGCTGAATAGCATGAAAGTACTACTGAGCCTTCAGTTTGAATCTCTTCACCTCAATAAGCAACAAGCTTCGCACAATTGGCCAAATTAAGTTGTTCACCAGCTCTTACTCTACTGAATGTTTCTGCTGACATAAAATTGTACTTACTTTGAATCAGTGTCCACTTTGAGCTCTGTGAGTTTACCATTAATCAGAACAGTACAAAACTCTTTATTTTTTGCCAACAAATCTACTGCATTAATGTTTTCACCAACCACCGATACACCATCTACATAGAAAGTAGAGTTGCAGCTTTCTATATGATCAACTTGCTTTTTTGAGTGACCTTTCTTATTAAATGAATGAGACTTGCTTGATTTACAAAACTTTTGAAAATTATATATTTTTTGCTCTTGTGGCATTGCTGACTAAATGCTAAACACTTTTCTCTTTTGGACTCATGATTGTCACCACAATTATTGCAGTTAGCAATGGGACTAAACTTGAGTTTTGATGACTCACCTTTATGCTGCACTAGGCATGTCTGTTTTACTGAACTAATCTTAGAACTTGCTGGAAAGGTACGGGCTCTCCTTGGAAATCCAACAGGGTCTGCAGCTGCCATGTGTTTGGGCCTTTTTCTGTTAGCCACGTGCTGCATGGTGTCTACGTTCACTCTAGAGGCTGCTGAAACCATGCTCTCATCACTTGCAAGTATATTTGTGTGTCTTTCTGCAACCTCGTTTATCTGACAAATCTCTATGGCTTTGCTCAATGTTATATCACTGTCTCGAAACAAAATCTTTCTCAATGCAGCATTATTAACACCACACACAAGCCTGTCCTTTATCAACTCCTCTTTCAAATCCCCAACTCTATGCTTTTTAGCTTTGTTTCTCAAGTCAGTAATGTAAGCTGTAAAAGTTTCTCCTGGCTTTTGTCTCTTGTATAAAATAAGTGCCTCTCTAATGTAACATTTGTCTGGGGGACGGTGGGTTATACATTTTTCTAAATTTACATTTCAACTACAGTTCAGCTTGTACAACAACATGGCAATTTTCCCCATCTCCTGCATATACTGCTGGTGCATACACAAATGAACGCTCTCTTTCAATAGCTTCTGACCCCGCTAGATTAAGCAGAATAAATGCTCTCATACTTGCATCTTTGTCAGAAAAAGCTGCCTGTATGAAAATATCATAATCCTGTTCAAATACCTTCCAATTCTCCGTAATATTATGATCAAACACAAGTATAGTGGGTCTGCAAAATTCCAATTCCTTGCCAACACACAGTAATAAAGATCCTTAGAATTATGTATGAACATACACACATATACATCAGGAATTTATGTCAGAAACTTGGAACTATACTCAACAGCACAATAGACTCTTTGAAATAACTGCACTTTGTAAAATAAGTTTCCGTAGCACAAGAACACTTTGAAATAACTGTACTTTGTGAAACCACCATTATCAGTGTCAGAAACACATTGAAATGACTGTACTTTGTTAATGAACTGTACACAGCACAAGAAACTTTTTGAAGTGACTGTATTTTGCGAAATAACTCTGTACAGTGTAAGAAACAGTTCAAAATGACTGCACTTTGTGAATGAATTGTACACAGCACACAGTAAACTCTTCAAAATAATTGTACTGTAATAAAGCACACACTGCAACCACTTTGCACACTCTGAGATACTTCAAACAACTCTGTTTAAACTTCAAAGAGCTTTATTCAATGTGAAATAATAGCTCATATCAAAAAATTTAGTTGTTTATTAAAAAATGCAGTCACTTTGCTTTTCCATGCTCACTTTGCCCTTTTTTTTGTACTTGTTCATAGGTTCATAGGTTCATAGGTTTATACTAGGCTATCTGCCCTAAGGCATTTATAAGCCTAGCCCAAATTTTTGTGGCTT
The DNA here is from genome assembly GCF_019279795.1 of Protopterus annectens. Taxonomy (NCBI): domain Eukaryota; kingdom Metazoa; phylum Chordata; order Ceratodontiformes; family Protopteridae; genus Protopterus; species Protopterus annectens. The sequence goes on from NC_056731.1 coordinate 381,398,804, forward strand.
ACGCCACCCCTTATATGAAAAAATACTGTGCCCATTAGTTTGTTGTGCCTCTGTCCAGCAGTGACACAGAGATGATTCCCGGGGTAAACCTACGATCTCCCATCCACAGGTCTAGATTTCTCTTGAACAGAGTCAGCGAGGTGCTCTGCCTCACATGGACCGGGATTTTATTCCACAGCATAGGGAGTCTCTGAGTGATAAATCTATCCCTCCAGCACGTCCTATTTATATCCGTGCTAAGGTTTAAGTCGCTTGCTCTAGTGGTTTTGGTGGATTTGGATTTTTGAGGTGGAGCATGTCCATTAATTCCGGGTTGGACATGGCCTTGTATGTCAGGCACATGTCACCTCTGAGCAGACGGTATGCGACTGAATAGAGCTGGAGTTTCTTCAATCTGGCAGCATATGACAGATTTTGGAGTCCCTTTATCCTTTTGGTGAGGAACTTTTGGGGTCTCTCCAATTGCTGCAGATGTCGGGTGAGATACATCCCTAATGGGGCATTGTACTCGATCATTGGTCTGATAAGTGAAGAGTACAGGGGAACAATGACCTCACTAGATCTGGATGTGAATCCCTTCATGATCAGGTGGGCAATGTAGAAGGTCTTTCTAACCACTTTAGCAATGTGAGTGTCAAAAGAAAGGCCACTGTCAACCTGGGTCCCCAGGTCCCTGATAACCTCTTCTGTGCTTAGTGGATTGCCACCTATATGGTAGCTTGGGGTTACCTTGTTTTTCCCGAAGGGTATGACTATACATTTTTTGGTGTTTAACTTCAGGCCATGGCTCTGGCACCAGCTATCTGTTTCCATGAGTCCCTTCTGAAGGATATCCGTGTCTGATGCACTTTCCACTATGGCCCAGTTTGCAGTCGCCTGCAAACTTTGTCAGCCAAAGTCCTCCTATGTTGGCCTGTACTTCTGAGAAGTAGATGCCAAACAATAGGGGGCCAAGGACCGAGCCCTGTGGGACACCACTTGTGACCAGCTTGGAGTCTGACACAGCGCCAGCAACTCTAACCCTGTGGGTTCTGTCCTTAAGCCAGTTTGCAACCCATCTTGTGACATATGGGTTTACATTTAAGCTGGTAAGTTTTTCTACAATACCCGAGTGGGGTACTGTGTCGAAAGCCTTTGCAAGGTCAAGGTAGGCTGTATGGACTGCCTTTCTTTCATCAATGGCCTTGGTGACTGTTTCGAAGAAGTCGACCAAGTTCAAAAGGCATGATCTTCCCTTGACAAAGCCAAACTGGGTCGGGTCCAATGTCTGCAAGTCCCCTATATCTTTGTTTATGAGCTCCATTATGATCCTCTCCATAGCTTTGCAGACTAGACTTGTTAAGCTTATGGGGCGGTAATTACCAGGGTCCGTAGAGGCGCCGCCTTTGTGGAGTGGGACAACAGTTGCCGTACGCCACTCCTTGGGCACGTATCCTGTGGTAAGGCTGAGATTAAACAGCTGCCTTATGTGCGGGTTTAATTCCTCATTTTATAGTCATTTACCTTTTATCATGCTTATTATACTTTTCTTGTACTCATTTTACTTTTAACATGATTGTTATGCAAATCAGAAGTAGTTCTGAATGTACTCATAATTATTTCAAATAATTTTATCAAATATGTTGGTTTTGAACATCTCATTTTAATAATAATGCATTTTGTGCTTTTCATTTAATTAATAATACGTAATGTGTTTGATGATTTGCGAATGATTCGTATCATTTTCTTTATGAAATAAATCATTTATGCAAGATTTTTTATTACCTGAAATTCATTTCTCACCTTTTTTAATTGTTTGAGCAGGTTGGGATGAAACTTCTAACACCATGTCATTCAGATACGCCAGTTCTGGTACCATGTGTCTCAGGCATACTACTTCTAACTTCACGTTGTTCAGACATGCCGCTTCTGACATCATGTCGCTCGTCTGGTCAGGATAAAACAGATAAAGAGTTGTGGGTTCAGTTTAAGCAGCTTTATTATATACAAACACCTTTATTTATTTATTTTTATTTATTTTACATTTATTGACTGGGCTAACTGAGGTGGTGGTGCTGCGGTAGCATTGTCGCCTCACAGTCAGACATTGTCCTGTTCGATTCTCAGCTAGAGCGTCTTCTGTGTGGAGACATGCATGAATGGGCGTACCTTCATTGAAGGTTGTGCATCAGAGCTGGCAACTCGGCACGTAAAAATCTACTGCCAATCATTAGAGGACCAGAGTTCCGCTGTGGCAACCCCTACCCGGGAAAAGCCGAAAGACTCAACAACATTTATTGACCAGGCTAGTCCAACTGGATACATGTCAATTTTCAGTAAAGGCCCAGGAAGATAAGCTCCAATTAAGCTAATAAATCAGGAAATACAAAATTAAATTAATTGATGATGGAGATTAACATCAAAGAACTTAACATCAAAGAACTTGTCTACAAAGTTTAGCTAAACAATACAGTACTACTAGAAGCATATTTACATGGTAAAAGGTTTGACATTCATCATGTAGAAGACTAGGAAAAAGAAATATTCAAACTAATTATTAAGGTTGTTTAAAAATATTACACTCAAAGAAATAAAAGTTGGCATATATACAAAGTGGAACAAATGTGCTCACAGCAGGATGAATGTTACAAAGTACATACTCAGTGGCAGTTCCCAGAAAAGACTAGACTAGAATCAGAGTAAACTTACTGGGCTTACTAATCCCACTTTAAGGGTTTTGGGAGGGAGGTATACAGTAATGCTGCACAGGAGGACTGTTAGTCTGGGTTAGTACATGGACATAGCCGTTGTGGTTTAAGGAGTATTTTTAGCTGCTTTTTGAAAAGTGGTAATGATGAAAGTGATGCTAGTTCACTGGGAAAGCCTATTCCAGGTTTTTCCCACAGAATTAGAGAAAAGAGAATCACCTGCTCTGTTGTAGGACTTCTGGATGGTTATTAGTAATTTATTTGCTGAGCGAAGGGTAGTAAGATTTATGTAGGGGGAGATAAGGCTACAGAGAATAGGACTACTACTGGGATGATACAGAATCATATGGGTGATAGTAAGTTGTTGAAATTGCAGCTGGTTTTGCAGTTCTAGATTTAGACAATGGTGGGTTCTAAATGGGGAGCCAGTGGCAAATCTAGCAATGTTGTTATAGGAGGTTGCTAGTTTGTTAAGGTTGCTTTTGGAAAGATTAGTATAAATGGGGGAGGCATAGAGGAGGGTAGAGATCAGATGGGTGTGGGCAATGGTAATTCTGGCTTCAGGGGCAAGGAAAGGTTTTATCCTGTAAAGTGAACCAAGTTTTCTGTTTACTGTTTTAATAGTTGAGTTAATATGTGAGTCAAAGTTAAGGTTGTGGTCAATTATTATGCCTAGCAGTTTGGTGGTTGGGTCAGGAGCTATGACAGTACCATTGTTGGATATAACTGTGAGATCTATTGGTGAGGATTTTAGTGTTGGAGTAAATGGCAATAATTTTGTTTTTTATGGTTTAGGAGGAGGCAACATTGTAGGAACCAGTTTTCTACTAAGTTAAATATTGTTTGGGTGATGGATTGGAGTTCAGCTGAAGCAGAGGCAGCACAAATTAATGTGGAGTCATTTGCATATTGTATGCAGTTAGCTTGAGGAAGATTTATATATAGATCATTAGTGAATATAGAGAAAAGGAGAGGTCCCAAGATAGAGCCTTGAAGGACACCAAAGGTAACAGGGAGATGTGTGGATAGGTTATTGTCCCAAAGGACAGCTTGCTGTCTATTTTCTAAATAGGATTTGAACCATTGTAATGCATGTGTGTCAAGTGAGAGTGATTTGAGTATGTTTAGAAGTACCTGATGGTTAACCATATCAAAAGCTTTAGAGAGGTCAATAAAGAGTGCAAAAGAGAGCATGTTATTAATACAATGTTTGTTAATGCAGTCAGAGAAGGATAAGAGAGCAGTGGTGTTACTATGGAAAGGCCTAAAACCATGCTGACAGTCAGCTAGTAGGTTATTTTGGAGAATGTGATCAAGTAGTTGGTGGTGGATGCATTTTCCATAATTTTGGCTAAAGGAGAAAGTAAGGCTATGGAGTGAAAGTTAGAGAGTTCGGTTGAGTTACCACCCTTGTGAAGTGGGATAATGTGAGAGATTTTCCAGAGAGATAGGATGGAGCCTTCAGTAATGGTTCTATTAATTAGGATGGAAATGGGGTAGGCAAGTACTTTTGCTGCAATTTGCAGGTATTCAGCTGGTAGGAGATCAGCTGAGGGGGGTACATGATTTAAGTTTGTGAAGTAGGGTGTAGATGAGGGATGCAGGAACTGGTTTTAAATGAAAGGTAGGAGGTATGCTAGCTAGGGAGGATGGGAGGTTTGAGCTAAGAGGTGGTAAGGAGTTTGCTGTAGATTGGATGGTTTCAGTAAAAAAAGGTATTGAAAGCATCAGCAATCTGGTTGGGAGTGTTAAGGGAGAGACCTGATGGGGTTGGTGTCTTAGAGCGGCCTGGGTGTAGATGTCTATTTATACCTGACCAGAAAGTATGTGTTTTTTGTTGATGCTTTTGCTGGAGTTTAAAGTAATTTTTTTTATCAAGAAGTATTGATTTTTAGTGGCATTTCTCAGTTGTTTAAAGTAGTGATAATCTGTTGGGTTTTTAGTATTTCTCCATTTAGACCAGATTTTATTTCTCAGTAAGATTTTATGCCGAGTCTCTTTAGTGAGCCATGGAGCAGCTTTACTTCTAGTTCTTATAGAGTGAGTAGAGGTATGGTATTCCAGGATTTGTAAGAATTTGGAGATAAAATAGGATATTGCTTCCTCAAGAGGGAGTTGTTTTAAGGGTGACCAGCCACAGGCTTGAAGCTCTGCTTGGAAGCTTGCTGGTTTGAAATCTTTTTTGTTCTGGGTAGTTTTAAAGATATTTTGGTTGGGAATAAAGGTTTTTTGTTTGATTATGTAAGTAAGGGAGTGGTCACTAATATCATCAGGAAGGGTACCTGCTTTATAAGAGAGGGGATGGTTATTTACTAAGATCCAGTCTAAGGTACTTTCTTTGCTACTGGGTTTATGGATTCTGGTGGGAGTGGTGATTGTTTGGGAAAAGCCATAAAGGTTTGTATGGGTTGTAGGTTTGTGTGAGGTACAGCTATTCCAATCTATATTAAAATCGCCAAGTACAATGGTTTCTTGTGGGAAGGATGTAAAAAGCCAGCAGAGGATTCTTTCTAAGATGTTGGTGTTATTGCCTGGAGGTAGGTAGGAGCATATTATGTATATGGATTTGCTAGCATTGACCTGAAGCTTAGAGATAAGGATTTCAGCATTACTATCTAAAGGTAGTTGTTCATCTAGTGAAGTAACATGTAACTCAGATTTGTACAGAATTGCTACCCCACCACCCTTTTTGGTTGTTCGGTCTACTTTCAAGATATTATAACCAGGTGGGATGATTTCATTGTCCTTTGTTACTGGTTTGAGCCAAGTTTCTGTTAAACATAGGATATCAAATGAATGTATGTCTAGCAGAGTGTGTAGTTGGCTAATTTTATTGTTTAAGCTCCGTATGTTGAGATGTGCTATGAGCAGAGAATTAGGGGTTCTAGTGGGGGTTAATGGGGTTGTGGGATGGGGTAGGTGGGTGTTTTTTGGGGTGTTGTTGTTTGGTCCTGGGTTGGGATGAATGTCACCGTGAAGTAGAGGGTGTTGTTGAAGACTGTATGTAAACTTCAGGAGTTTGCAGAAAATGTTTTGTGACTTCCTAGCTTGGAGGAAAGTAATATGGGCTACCCTATGATACTTTGGTGAAAGGTAGGTTTAAGTAGATGTTATGTTAGAATGGCTTTGGAAGGCTAGTTGACTTAATAGTAATGTTTGTTTTAAGGGATGGTGGGATCCAGTATAATGTAGGTTTTCATACAAGGTAAGGATAAAGGGTATAGAGAGAATGGGTAGTACTGCAAGTAAGAGAAACAGATTTATAAGTCTTGGTTTATGAGTTAAGGGCAAAGTGAGGGAAAAGATAGAATATAGTCAGAATGTAGGGGTTGATAGAGTTGTGGAGTGAGATAGTATTTCAGGGGTATTACATTGATTAGAAGTATGAAGATTTTTTTTTAGTTCTTCATTAGAAGGACTCCGCTGCTTTCTGCTCGCTAGTCCCTGTACCCAAGTTGAATTTGTGCCTACTCCTGATAGAGCCTCAGCCTACCTGGTGTCAGGACCATAATCCACACGCCTGTGGCCACTATTTCCAGCGTACTGAACCCACTAACAAGGGAAACAAAGAGATACCCAAGTTGAATTTGTGCCTACTCCTGATAGAGCCTCAGCCTACCTGGTGTCAGGACCCTACTCCACACGCCGGTGGCCACTATTTCCAGCGTACTGAACCCGCTAACAAGGGAAACAAAGAGTTACCCAAGTTGAATTTGTGCCTACTCCTGATAGAGCCTCAGCCTACCTGGTGTCAGGACCCTACTCCACATGCCTGTGGCCACTATTTCCAGCGTACTGAACCCACTAACAAGGGAAACAAAGAGAGTATGTTATGGACTAGATTACCTTGAAAAATAGACTGTATCCACCACCACTTTCTGGGTTACTAAGTCCACTGGGAATCTGTGCAGACAGCAGCCTAACCCCTGTCCCTGTACCTTCCGAACAGCCTATACACTTCTTCCTCATTCCTGCTCCTCCTCACTAGATATCCTTCTCATCACCAGTTCCTACACTTAGCTGCTCCCTTTCTGACTCTTTCTTTTCCCTGTCCTGCCCACTAGGGGGTGCCTTTCCCCTACCTATCTCTCTCCCTCTCCCTAAGCTATTGAGCTAACTTTGAAAGCCTCTACTACCAAACATCTTATTTGTTCTCACTCCAACTTACCTGGTACTTTTTAGTGCTTACCCCTCAGGAAGCCTTTCTTCTTCTTTCTCCTGTATCATCTAACCTTCTCCACTCACACCTTACCTGCTCTTACCTTAGATACCTGTATTACTGATTGTTTCCCTGTTAACTTCTCTGTCTTGTCTCAAACTGCTGGATACCTGTCTTCTCACTGTTAGGCATAAATCATTGTTTCTTGCTGTTTAAATCCCTTCTCTACTAGCTGTACGCCTATTTTTTCCTGCTCCTCTCATTATGTTTTCCCTGCTGTTCCCTTAACCTGCTGTCCTCTACGAAGTATCTAACGTTGGCTCCACCCAGCTTACTTATATTATACTTCTTCCCTTCCTATTAGTCGCACTGTCTCATGGGAGGTTACTTATACCCCTTGACCTATGTGGCGCCCTTTTCCTTTTCATTTAGTTCTTCATTAGAGGGTCTCCGCTGCTGTCTGCTCGCTAGTCCCTAGTAAGTGGTACTGTGGTTTGTGTACACTGGATTACCAACGTTTTAACTGTTTATCTTAATGTGAATGTTCACCAGGCGGAGAATTGTAACTTAGTTTCCATGTAATGGATGATTGCTGTCCCTGGTGCATACCACATCCTATATTGCGTTATTTGATACTAGCGACTAAGGTTTAGTCTGTTTATGGCTGCTTGTTCAGATTAGTTGATAGCCTGACCTAGCGATTAAGGTTGTTACTGTGTTTATCATCTATTTATAGCTGTATAGTAGGAATACTTGTTACACTGTCATAGCGACTAAGGTTTAGACTGTATTTTCTCAACTGTTTACAGCTGCTTGATTTAGACTGTATTTTTATCAACTGTTTACAGCTGCTTATCTGCTTTGTGGGGTTTTCTTTGTGTTTGCACTGTTTGTGTTTTCACTGTTGTCTCCCTGCTCCTCCACGCATTCACATCAGCCTTACTTATTTGGTGTAGCGTAGCGACAAGGGTTACACTGTTATTTATGTGTTGTTCAACACTTTTTACACTCCATTCTGTGTTGCGACAAAGCTCTACCTGAGCGACCCTTTTCTAGTCATCTTGGACCCTCTTTAAATTGTTATAACTACCCCTGCTCTCCGAACTACAGACTAGATCTCTGTAGTTTCATTTTATGTGTTTTTTTTAAGATATCACTGTCTAGATCTCTGTACTACTTTCTTATTGTATAACAAGAACTTACGCCTTGAATATCCTGAGGCCAAAATGATTTCTGCCTACAGGTTGCTTACTGCGCCACCCACGTGGCACAGGACTGGGTCCTCGGTCCAACACAAATGCTACCTGAGGCATGCATTTTGCCTAGCCCTTCCTGTACACGCATTAATTAACTAATGCAACTGTATTCATGCTATACTCCACTAACGTGGAATACGGCACTAGTATAACACTAAGATAACATCTTTATTTTTCCCTGCATTGTTATTCCCCAACTACTGTGTAGATAGAGACTTATCTCTTTTTTAGGGCAATATTAACCGTCTTGTTTAAGCTCATACAAGCACAGTTAAAGCACCTCAGCACAGTATCTGTTTATTCCTTCTGCACTGTTGTTATTATTCCACTGTGTTACCTGCTGTCTCAACCCCCTCTCACCCCTATCTGCAATGTTATAAATATTTTGTTAGCCATTGTCTAAGTTGGAAGTTTTAATTTGTTTGCTAATACTGCTATTGTTTGTTTCTCAAAGTACATGATAAACTCCTAACCCTGTTCTCTCTCCTCTACCTTTCTTTCCCTTCTTTCTCCAAAGTACCCAAGTTGAATTTGTGCCTACTCCTGATAGAGCCTCAGCCTACCTGGTGTCAGGACCCTACTCCACACGCCTGTGGCCACTATTTCCAGTGTACTGAACCCACTAACAAGGGAAACAAAGAGAGTATGTTATGGACTAGATTACCTTGAAAAATAGACTGTATTCACCACCACTTTCTGGGTTACTAAGTCCACTGGGAATCTGTGCAGACAGCAGCCTAACCCCTGTCCCAGTACCTTCCGAACAGCCTATAAACCTCTTCCTCATTCCTGCTCCTCCTCACTAGATATCCTTCTCATCACCAGTTCCTACACTTAGCTGCTCCCTTTCTAACTCTTTCTTTTCCCTGTCCTGCCCACTAGGGGGCGCCTTTCCCCTACCGATCTCTCTCGGTCTCCCTAAGCTATTGAGCTAACTTTGAAAGCCTCTACTACCAAACATCTTATTTGTTCTCACTCCAACTTACCTGGTACTTTTTAGTGCTTACCCCTCAGGAAGCCTTTCTTCTTCTTTCTCCTGTATCATCTAACCTTCTCCACTCACACCTTACCTGCTCTTACCTTAGATACCTGTATTACTGATTGTTTCCCTGCTAACTTCTCTGTCTTGTCTCTACCCGCTCCGTTCACCCTGTGGGCTCACTCTGCTCCCCTACCCTACCCCCAAATCTCACCCACCCCCAGTGCATCTACAGATATACCTACCTAGACACACCCCCTCCTGTTCCTCCAATTACAGCCCAACTATAACTATCCAACCCGCTCTCTCTTCTCCCTTTACCTCTTCCCATAACCACACCCTTTCACATATACCACTTAATTACTCTAACAATACCACACCCACAACACTTGCACTAGTAACTACAATTAATATCTACCTTTACAATGTTTAAACATCCCACCCTAGCACTCAAACATACCATAATCTTGTTCTCTCTTACTATCACTCTATTATTAGCACACCTTACTACCTCCTATGAACAACCACTACTCTCACACCTTAACACACCACACAAACAAACTGCCTCCTTAGTTCCCATCTACCCCAACCATCACATCAACATAACTTCAATACCTAGCTATCTATTACCCAAATATCATAGAATTACTCACATCAAACTTGTTTACCCTAATCCCATAAGGATACCCCTCCCACATAGTAAATATACAAAAATTACCTACCTAACCCTACTCCTCCTACTTAAGAATGGAGATATTCACCCAAACCCAGGCCCAACTGACACCTCCTTAAATCAATCCAGTAAACTACACCCCTTTGTTAACCCACTGCTTAGACAACCCAAAAACTCACTCTCAGTAGCCAACCTTAACATACGTAGCATTAATAATAAAACAACTCAACTACATGCTCTCCTACAGCTGTACTCCTTTGATATTATTTGCCTAACAGAAACCTGGTTAAAACCCTCAACAAAAGACAGTGAAATCATTCCACCTGGCTATAACATCTTACGTCTCAACAGACTATCAAAAAAAAGGCGGAGATATTGCCATATTATTTAAATCTAACCTTCAAATAACCACATACCACCAAAAACCTCCCCAGGACTCAAATGCTGAAATTCTTATTACCAAACTAGAAATAAACCCAGTCAAATCAATCTATATTATCTGCATCTATCTACCCCCAGGTAATAACATTTCCACCATCGAAAAGATCCTATGTTGGCTATCACTAAACTTACCCCAAGAGATAATCATCTTAGGTGATGTTAACATAGATTGGGAATCTTGTAACAACAAACAACCTACTAGCCATATTAACCTTTATGGATTCTCTCAGACCTTCACCTCCCCCACTAGAATAAATAAAGCTAACAAAAAAGAAAGTACCATAGACTGGATACTCACCAACAACCAACCCCATACCTATAAAACAGGAACACTCCCTGATGATATAAGTGACCACTTACTAACCTACATCATCAGGCTTAAAACCAACCCTCCTACCCAAATAATAACCAGAACAATCAGATCCAAACAAAAATTCAACGTGGAGTTGTTTCAAAATGAACTAGAAGCATGCAACTGGGCACCCTTAAAACATCTTCAACTAGATGAAGCTGTTGATGTCTTTAATGCTAAGTTTCTAACTATCCTCAACTATCATGCCCCCTCACACTCCATCAGAATCAAAACTAAACCTGCCCCCTGGCTATCAATAGAAACCAAACAAAAAATCACTCTCAGGAATAAAGCCTGGAACAAATCTCGCTTAACTAAAAACACCACAGACTTCCAAACCTTTAAGCAACTAAGAAATGAGACCAAAAAATTAATAATGAACGATAAAAAAAATTACTACCTGAAACCACAACATTCTCCCCAAAACAACCCCCAAAAATTCTGGGCAACCATAAACCAATTACTACAGCCAAGTAAACCTGTCACACCCAACCCACAAGGCTCTGACATAAATAACCCCAACCAAACAGCAAATTCCTTTAATTCCTTCTTCATAGAAACTATTCAAACCTTAGCAAGTCAACTTCCCATCAAAAATGCAAACATGTCAATGAGCAAACTAAACCCACCCCCTACTTTTCACTTCCAACCAGTCCCAACTACTTATATTCTCTCCCTTCTAAAAAAACTCAAACCATGTACTCCCTCTGCTGACCTATTACCCGCAGAATGCCTGCAATTAGCAGCTAAAGCAATAGCCTTACCAATCTCAATTCTGATCAACAGAACCATCACTGAAGGATATGTCCCTAAACTCTGGAAAATCTCCCACATTATCCCACTCCATAAGGGTGGAAATTCTACTGAAATATCTAATTACTGCCCCATAGCCCTTCTTTCACCCTTATCTAAGATCATGGAAAGGTGTATACACAAACAATTGCTTCACCACCTTCTCCATAATAACCTACTCTCTAACACCCAGCACGGTTTCAGACCATCCCACAGTACCACCACTGCCCTCCTCTCCTTTATAGACACAATCAGCAAAAATCGCAACAATAATACCCTCTCCTCAGCACTTTTCTTAGATCTATCCAAAGCCTTTGACATGGTCAACCACAAAATACTCATTCACATTCTTCAATCCACATCAATTGATACCCAATATATTAACTGGTTTAAGTCCTACTTACAAAACAGACATCAAGCAGTACTCTGGAACTCCACTCTATCCTCCCAGCTACCTGTCAACATTGGAGTCCCACAAGGGTCTATACTAGGTCCCCTGCTATTTTCTTTATTTATCAATGACCTACACCTTGTGGCTCCCCAAGCCACATGCATACAGTACGCAGACGATTCAACACTTATCTGCTTCGCCACACCTTCACTCCCTCACACAACACATATTTAACTCTGTAGAAGACTGGTTTTCCCAGCATTGTCTACTACTCAACCCTAAAAAAACTAAGCTGCTCCTTTTTACACCTTCAGGCAAATCTCCCCTCATTGATTTTACCATAACATCAACAAATGGCACACCTATATCACAAGAGTCAACTACCAAACTACTAGGCATTACCATAGACAACAACCTAAACTTCAATGCCCATATTAACAACACACTAAGAAGCATTAACAAAAAATAGGCTCTCTCTACAGAATCAAACCTTTTCTCACTCCAGAATCTAGAACAACTATAGCCCTCTCCCACCTTATCTCACCCCTTCTCTATGCCTCCCCAATGTTTACTAAATTATCCAAAAGAAATCTGTCAAAACTAGAAAACTCCTACCACAACATAGCCAGATTTGCCACAGGAAACCCTTACAGAACCCACCACTGTAATAATCTAAAACAACTAGGCTGGCTGGAATTTCAACGGCAACTAAAAACTAACCAGCTTAGCATAGCCCATCAAATTCTTTATCAACCTGACAAAACCCCTATACTATCAAGCCTGATTCCCAAAAAACGGAGGATGCAAAACAAACCAGTAAGCAGGAACAAAGCACCCTGAACCACTGCTAGGTAGGCACACAAGTTTATTAAGCCGAACAGTTCACTCAGAAATAAAAACGCTGAAGCAAATCACCATACGTTTTCGTCCACAACTTCATCAGATTACACCAGTACATTCAATTAAAACCTTTTATATACTCATCCAGCTTTTAAATCAACCAATAAAAACACTCATTTATACATTGGAATAAATTAATAAATTAACAGCATTAAAATTCAAATTGTGTTACTCTGTTATAAATAAGAAACCTGCTAAGTACTAGAACAATGTGTGTGTTAAAACATATACCCAGTTTGCACTATTAAATAAATGTTTAAGATTTTTTAAAAAACATAAAATAGATTCAATTGTAGTATACAAGGGAATAAATACATAAAATGCATTGAGTTACTGCCCTCTGCTGACGTAAAAAATATTGCACTTTGGTATCACAATTTTGCTGACCTCATTTTTAATACAGGGGCGAGTGAGATCATGTCATTTAAACCAGGGAATTTACTGGCCTCCAACACTACTTGCCAGTATAATTCCCTGTATTCAACTAAAGTCTCCCACATACCGCCCCTGGGGTCCTTTGGCACAACTTCTAATATAAAAAACTGAAATTCAGCTTCAGGACAAGTTTTTGTGTGTTTATACAGAGAATTTGTTTCACTTTTTATACGAATATCATAGGTGTGCTCGTAAATTCTCTGTTTTACCTTTCTTTCACTCTTGCCAATGTAAAAAGCATTACATTTTTTACATAAACCTACATAAATAATCCCTTTTGTGTTGCAATTTGCAAAAGTTTTTAAAGTTAAAATTTTGTTATTCCTGGCAGGTAAATTAATAGTGTCTCCAGTAATCAAATAGGAACAATAATTACAAGCACCACATTTAAATACACCAGCTTTTTTGTTTGTGCCTACTAGCCTTGAATTCCCTTTACTACCTCTTTCAAAAATATCCTTCAGAGTGTTTCCTTTCCTGTAAATGTGTTTTATATCACCCTGAAAAATGTGATTTAAGTCAGAAACTTTAGAAAAATTAATCCACTCTTTGTCAAAAATTCTTTTAATCAAACCAGCTTGTCCGTCATATGTTGTAATAATACCTGATACGAATTCATTATTTAACCCATCTGCTTTCTTATTTGTAACATGTTGAGTTGCACTACCTTCAATTTTACCCAATACAGGGGCAAACCTACCCTTCCTACCCTCACTGACTTCTTTGGAAACTCTATCAATAAGCTCTTCCGGGAAACCTCTGTTCAAGAACATGTTTTTCAGGTTTTTACCTTCATTAATATAACATGCATCATCAGAAGTCATTCTACACAAGCGCACAAATTGCCCTTTTATAACACTCCTTTTTTGGTGTGGGGGGTGTGAGCTTGAATAGTGCAAATAAGAATTAGAAAAGGTTTCTTTTCTAAAAATTCTAGACTCAAAACCATACTCAGTTTTAGATATGTTAACATCAAGGTATTTCAGTTCATCAATTGTGAATTTGTGAGTGAATCTTAAAAATTCTGTGGTACCGTTTAGGTATTCCACAAAACTAACAAATTCTTCTTCAGTGCCTGCCCATAAAAAACACAAATTGTCCAGAAATCTACCATATAACTTCCACAGACTACTATATTCTGAATTCAGTACAAACTTATTCTCCCAAAATGACATAATAATGTTGGCATAGGTGGGAGCACAATGTGCCCCCATCGCCACACCTTTAGTTTGTCGAAAATACTCGCCCTGAAAGAATATAAAATTGTTCTTTAGGACAATCTCCATTAGTAACAAAACAGTTCTGAACTCATTGTGCCCTAATAATTTGGAATCAAGTAGCATTTCTTCAAACCATTCAAGGCCTACATCATGAGGTATACTTGTAAATAAATCAATCACATCCAAGGTACCAAAACCTTTTGTTTCTTTTGCAAGTGGTTCATTTAGTTTTCCTAAAAAATGCCAGGAATCTTTTAAAATAACATTATTGTCACAAACAAGCTTTTTTATCTTCTGGTCAATATACTTGGCCAAAGGTGCAGTGACCGAACCTTCGGCTGACACTATCACTCTCAAAGGTGGGTCATTTTCATCTTTATGCACCTTTGGTATCCCAAATATGGAGGGTATTCTCGGTTTGTCTACATGCAAATATTTGAAAGTACTCATATCTATAACTCCATCCATTAATAAATCATTTAAAATAACATAAATTCGCTTGTAGGCAATATTGATTTCATTCAAGGATATTCTGGTGTATTTAGTATAGTCATTTAATATGTCAAACATTTTGCTCTCATAGTTAATGGCATCCATCATCACAACCCCCCCACCCTTATCGGGCTTCATAATTCTTACATTCTTATTCTCACTTAATGATTTCAAGGTTTTCAGTTCAGCGTCTGATAAATTAGACTGCACTTTGTGGCAAGCCTGATTCACCCATACCACAACCTAAAGTCCCTTAGATCTGCACACAAACTTCTTATAGACACTGTCAAATCAAACAACAAGGCCGGAGACTCTCTTTTCCCAAACACTGTTGGAAAATATTGAAACCTGCTTCCGTCTGAACTCTCATCTATTCCCTCAAAATCTCTCTTTAAAAAGAAACTCAAGCTTTACCTCAAAACACAATGGCTGTGCCCCTGTACCAACCCTGACTAACATTAATTCATGTTCATCTAACTTACTTCACCCCAATCTAAATTCACTTTCTTTTCATCTATTTTCCATTTCCCTCTCTATGTAAATGTTATTAGATACTTCTTGCTATCTTGTTCTACAATTCTTTCTTCACTCCATTACTTTTTATACCACTTGTTTATTATTATTTTTTATATTTGAATGTAGTTCTTAACAGTTTTTATACTTAGCATATGTAAAGTTTTATAAGTGGAGCTTATCTCCCCTGGCCTCTACTGAAAATGGACATGTATCCAGCTAGACTAGCCCGGTCAACAAATGTAAAATAGATAAATGTAAAATAAATAAATAAATGAAAATAGGTGTGTAGGTATTTAATGTGTAATGAGTAGTAGAATGCTATTGGATAACAAAAGAAGGGGTTTGGCCTCAGAAGTATAAATGTAGGAGTACTGGGGGTGGGTGGGAATTGGGGGTAGGGTAGGGTAGCGGAGTGAGCCAGCAGGGCGAATGGAGCGGGTTAGAGCAGGTAAAGGAGATTCTGCGAGACAATCTGTGAGCAGCAGATTCCTGAGGCACTCTAGGAAGTTACAGGTGAGTGGGGTGTGATAATGTAGCTGTTTGGTAGTTAAGGGATAGTAGAGTAGAATGACAGAAATATAGTTAGATGGGGGGGACTAAGAACAGTGTAATACAGCAGGAAGATTGGAAAGTAGTGTGAGATGTATTTAAGGAAAGTGGGGTGAGGGATGCAACATAAGCCTGGATTAGGGTGCCACCTAGTGAGCAAAGAGTAAAGTACAGCAAAAAGGTATCTGTAATAGAGATAACTGGTAGAGATGGTTCAGATACTAGATTCAAAGGAAAGAAAATCTGTTGCTTATGGGCTAGAGAGGGGTATGGCTGCTGGATTCCTGGCTCAGTAGCTTAATTACACACAACACTAGGTTATTACAAAAATAGTTCAGCTTATCAGTTAGGTCTACGGTAGAACATACTGTCTTATTCCCTTTGGTAACTGGGAATTTGTACAAGGGCAGCAGGTTTCTTTGGCCTGACATTGAAATGGCTGAAACTAAACGTAAGGGGTCCTTAATGACCATGCAGGTAGGTTCCCAAGTTTTAGTACAGGATAGGAGGTAGAAAGCTAGGAAGGTTAGAGAGAGAAAAAGTACAAATTAAGTGTTAAGGCAACAGTAATGTCAGATTTGCTCATTAACAATCAGGGTGAAGACACAGTTATTACAATGATAAAATGCACCTTGGCTGCATACATTTTTTGAGAATGCTAACAAGCTAATCTTGATCTAGCACCTAAAATAGAACTATATCCCATTAACACAATTAATTATTTTCAGATAGACACAGGGACATCAAATAAGCATGCAGTTCTATGCAGGCATATGAGAATGGTGAAATTCTTATTAATTACCAGTGTTATGAGCATTAATGAGAAAAAAAAGGATAACAAAATTATTCAATATTATATGTTATATTATATATACTGTGATTATGTGTTACTATCTTTTTAAATTGCTTAATGATTTTACAGGAAATTATGTTTGCTTTGTCAACCAATGGCTGTAAGGGTTAGGGTATTTAAATATGGCATTTTTTGTATGTTCTTGTTCTGATGAAGTCTTGTGATTTTGACAAAAGCACTTAACTTTTCTCAATAAATTTTCTGGATTTAGTGCTGCAGTGTTCCTTTGGTGATCCTCTTCATATATTTCTACTTGGTTTTGGTGTTCATTATTTAAAAGAAGAAAGTAGAGGTTTTAGAAAGTAGAGGTTTTATAGACAGCGCTGGGAAGAAAAAGAGATGAGAGAAAACAAGAGATTGGTGAAAACCCGAGAGCAATGTAGTTTAGACACCGGTGAAGACTGATATAAATAGAGTAAATATCTTGGGGGAAGTGCTAACAATCTGACTGAAGAATTAGGTGTTTGTGGCTCTGTGCTGTGCATTTTTGTTTCCATAACCTGTTACAGTTCATAAATATAGACTTGGTGTCTGGATGCTTTAGTAATGGCTAAGTAGTGGCTGATTTACAGCTGAACAGTACTGCTGAACTGCAGTGCAAAGAAACTGATTACACTGCTGAACTGTGGTGCAAAGATACTGATTACACTGTTGAACTGTAGCACAAAGATACTGATTACACTGTTGAACTGCAGTGCAAAGACACTGCTGAACTGCAGTGCAAAGATACTGATTACACTGCTGAACTGCAGTGCAAAGATACTGATTACACTGCTCAACTGCATCGCAAAGATACTGATTACACTACAATTGCAGTAGAAAGATAATGATTACACTGCTGAACTGCAGGGCAAAGATACTGATTACACTGCTGAATTGTAGCAGAAAGATACTGATTACACTGCAATTGCAGTGCAAAGATACTGATTACACTGCTGAATTGCAGTGTAATCAGTATCTTTGCTTCAGATTTTATGTTACTAAACTCTTGATGGTTTGCTTGTGAGGGTAAAGACATGCAGGTGGGTGGTTTATGTGGCTGCGAGAGGGGCTGCAGGGCATTTTTTTATTAATGTGAAGCAGGGCTGAAATTGTATGAGAGTAGACAACTGAAATAGAATAGTTCAGCTTACTAAAAACAAGAAGATACTATTAAGTAACAATAGAGTACTATCCCAGTGCATATGCCAAACATTTGTGG
Organism: Protopterus annectens; assembly: GCF_019279795.1. Lineage (NCBI taxonomy): Eukaryota > Metazoa > Chordata > Ceratodontiformes > Protopteridae > Protopterus > Protopterus annectens. The sequence continues at coordinate 381,416,700 of NC_056731.1, forward strand.
GATTGTTTAGCTGTTGAAGTGGTTTGCTTAACATAAATCAAGAATCCTTCCTAACAGATCTCATGAGTGTTGAGATGTTGAACCTCTAGCCATTTTTCAGACAAGGAACTCATTTATGGTGATAATGTTCATATTGTCTTCTATCTTACATACATAGCTGGTGAATTAATGTATTATCTGTCTGATATAGATGCATTCATAACCAATTTTAGGGGCATGTATGACTGTATGAGTTACTGGTAGCGTTTTCATGTCCGGAGAAGGCAATAGCTTTGGCTCAGTGCTCTTAAGGAAGTTGTGGGAATTATGAGGATAATGGTGGGGCCTGGCAGATGGGGAAATGTAGAAATTCCAATTGCTGGTTCATAGGTTCATAAGTTGGTACCAGGCTATTGGCCCTAGGGCCTATACAAGCCTAGCCATAACAATTCCCTGACTATTTCTTCCCAGAATATTTACTTCCCTGGTCCCCTGTCTAGCAAGGCAACTGACGTGATCCCAGAGGTGAATTTCCTGTCTCCCATCCAATCATAAAGGTTCCTTTTGAAGAGGGCCAAACAGACACTCAGCTTGACATGTATGGGCAGTCTATTCCAGAGTATGGGGAATCTCTGGGTCAGGAACCTGTTCATCCAGCATGTTTTGTTCATTGTGATGACCAGGTTTAGATCCCTGGAGCATGTGGCTCTGAGGGATTGGGATTTCTTTAAGTGTAGCATGTCCAACAGCACTGGGTTTGACATGGCCTTGTATGTTAAGCAGAGATCACCTCTGAGTAGGCGATATGCGACAGAGTATAGATGGAGTTTATTTAGATGGTCAGCATAGGGCAACTGCTTTAGGCCTGTGATTCTTTTAGTGAGGTATTTCTGTGGCCTTTCCAGTTGTTGCAGATGTATTGTGAGGTACATACCAAACAGGGCTTTGTACTCTATAATGGGTCTAATCAGTACAGTGGGACAATGACCTCCTTTTTTCTGGATGAAAAGCCCTTAGTGATGAGGTGTATCACATAGAAGGATTTTCTGAATGTTGTGACTATGTGGTTATCGAAGGTGAGACCACTGTCCACCTGTGTCCCTAAGTCCCTTATCACACTTTCAGTGTTTAGTGTACTGCCACTTATATGGTAATTCATGGTTTACATGTTTTTTCCCAAAGGGGATAATTATACATTTCTTGGCATTGAGCTTGAGCCCATGGCTCTGACACCAAGCATCTGTTTCTGTAAGGCCATTTTGTAGAATATCCACATCATTTGGGGATTCAATAATGGCTCCCAGTTTGTAGTTATCTGCAAACTTTATTAGCCAGAGTCCCTTAGTGCTGGCCTGTACTTCAGAGAAGTAGATGCCAAACAAGAGCGGCCCCAGGACTGAACCCTGAGGTACTCCGCTTGTCACTTGTCTGGAGCTGGATTTTGAGTCGGCTACTTTTGCAGTGTGGGTTCTGTTAGTAAGCCAATTGACAACCCATCGTGTGACATAGGGATTAATGCCCAGCTTAGTAAGTTTATCTATGATTCCAGAGTGGGGGATGGCTTCGAAGGCCTTGGTAAGGTCCAGATAGGCTGTGTGGACCACCTTATCCTCGTCCACGGCTCTGGAGACTGATTTGAAGAAGTCAATCAGGTTGAGGAGACAAGATCGGCCCTTTACAAAACCAAACTGGGTGGGGTCCAGTTTGCTAACTTGTGGGTGGTAGGACATCCATGAATGCACATGGAGTTGACAATGAGTCTATTTATTGTTTGTATGTCATGCCGCATAGCATTCTGAAAGCGAAACTGAAGGTGGTAAATCATTTGATGTTTAAGACAGATTATTTCATCAATTGTACTAATGAACTTGAAGAGAAGTATTTTAGCTGGGAGGTTAAATAATTATGTTTTGATCATTTTTTTTTCATGAGACAGCCATGATGATACATGCAGACGGTGCTGAGTTAATGTAGAACTTTTCAACCTTATCATCTTCTCTTCCTCCCCACCAAAAGGATATTTATAGGTACGACTACAACAAAGAGAAAACAATGTGGGGAAGGAGAATCTTGACTTGTTCAAGGAAATTGCACTATAGCCTCAAAAAAAAAAAAAAAAAGAAAAAAGAAGAGTGGATTTGTACTCAAAACCTGGATACTTTTATACAATTTTCATACACATTACAGGAAAAAAGGTGAAGGTGAACAGATGAATACTACATTTGAATTTCTGATGTGTCTATTCTCACCATTTATAAAACAGTTTTGTAGGGTGATAGGGAAAGGTTGAGGAGGTATTGATGATGTGCATGAGCCATGGAGTATGCATCTGTAATGAATTACCCTTTATTTCCTTACCAGTTAAAACTATTGGTTTGTATGATGAGAAAAGTATTGTATGCAGCTATATGAACACTGATAGGTTAGGACTAGTAAGGGTCATGAAGGAAGAAGTAGTACTTTAATAAGTTAGTCCATAATTATGCTGTGGGGTAGAAAAGCTAGATCACTGGTCCGTCATTTTAATTATGGTAACTTATAGAACAGTTTATCACATACTTAATTAGGAAAATATCTAGATATGCATTTGTGGGACTGGGTATTTAGCAGGCATCAGGTGAGTGAGATGAAGCCAGTTGCCCTTCTCCTATTTATTGATGATGGCTTTTTCCCTTCCCATTCAAATCACCAATTGTATGAGCGACAGAACAATGTTGATGACAGAAACATGGATGGCCATGGAAATCAAAGACAAGTGGGACACTGTCCATGGGATAGTCATCTGTCTAGTTTTCAGATGCATAGCATAACAGGTAGTTCTGGAGTTCATGCAAAGATATGCATGGAAGAGAATGCAGGGTGTCATGCAAGGGTGTAGAGAGTGAGAGAAATGGCTAGTAGGGTTCACAGTATATAGAGGAATTTTGACAGAACACATGCTAGATGCTGGTCACATTAATACAATTTTATGAATAAGCAAGTTAATAGGAAATTGCTAGGCTAGTTAAATTCAATGAAGAGTTCAGCTGCCATAAGAGTATACAGTCTGAAATGGGACCTTGACTATTGTGGAGAATATGGTGTGCTGATTGTGGTTTTCCCATCAGGCAAATGGCACCTGGGAAGAGGAGGAGGATTAAGGACAGTACATGATGGCAGAAGCTGAAGAGCCATTCTACTAATTTAACTATGTTACATGCTGACATGAGCAGTGCTCTTTTCCACACATAGACCTAGCCTGTGGAGGGTGTTTGTATAATTTTTTCATCTGCTTCTAAACAAGAAGGGGATGTAGAGGTAAGCCCAGGAGAATGACATCGCTGACCCGAATATAACAAATGTTCCCATGGCTCAAAGAATGCTCAAACAAAGAAGCCAGGATACTGGTATCTGGTTTTACAAAGAGGTGTGGTGGTGGGGGTGATATCATCCAAAGAAACCAAATTAAAATCAGCTAAGGTGAGAAGACAGGCTTTGAAGGAAAAAGTGGACAAACAACTACAAATGGAGGGGGTGAAAGGAGCATTAAAAAACACCATATAAGAATTGGGAACATGTCATTTTCATGAAGTTGTTTGGTCAAGTGCAAGTCAGCTGAAAAAGGTTTAGCCAAAAGTGCTTTTGGCCGTTATGGAGGATTCCCTTTTCTCCACAGCTGTGCGACTTCGAAGTAGGTATATTTCATTTCAGGGGTGTGGAGCTTCCCCCCTGCAAAAAAGATTTTTTTATATTTTTGTGAAAAGTGATTTCAGCTAAACCTTTCTTTCAATTTGCAGTCAATGGAACTACAGTCAATCTATTGATATGGATCCTAAGAATGTAAGGTGTTCTGCACTATGTTTGATCCAAAAGAAGACGCAAAGGAAATGTAGGTCTATTAATTCCTTTTCCCTTTCCAGGAGTGGATTATGTTAATGATGCCTTTTCAAAAAGGATACAACAATATCCTCTATATCCTTTGACAAATTATTGGATATAGTAAGAGTTCAAGGAAAGCAGGACTCATGTGGTTACGGCAGAGACTGAAGAAGGATGAATGTTTGCTCCCCATTAGACAGTGAGATTGTGAACTCTTGGCTTTTCAAGTGAATGAGAATTACTATGAGGATTGCTGCATGTGCAGCTTCAGATCATTCATGGGTGGGTAGTTCAGCAAGATGGAAAAGGTGGTTGGTTATTCATTATCTTTGGCATTGCCATTACTACATGTTAGACTGTTCTCATAAAAATTGCTCTTCAAATTACTCATTATACATACTGTTTCACATTTTTATGCAGTCATGCAATTTCATTTGTTCAAACCTTCTTATAATTGCTGTAATACCTATACTTACTTTTATGCAAATACTTGACGTGATACTCAGACTGTATATGTAAACGCTTTAATTTCTATCCAATAGATCTTAATCATGGCTGAAAAGGGTATATTGACCTATCCACTTACAAAACACAATAAATAAAATAAAATAATTTTTGTTTGTCAACCTGGCATCTTCAAAAGGGTGTGTTACATGTTTCTACAGGTTTAGATTCATTTGCAAGCAATTAGGGATATCTTTTGCTGAAGACAAGACAGAAGTTCTGTCGTCTCTGAGCATCAAGACCAATATAAAAGATGGATTGGTTCACTTTTCAAGGGAAAAGATTACTTGACTTGAAGAACTGGAAGCAAAGGCAAGGGTGCTTGGGAGATAACCCCAACAGAGCTGCAGTGCTTGGTGGGACTAATGAAATTTGCATGAAGGGTTATGTACATGGGAAGGTCATTTGTGAGAAGACTTGTAAACAGGGGCAGGAACCATAGTAAGCTGCATCATAAGGTGAGAATTACCAAAGATATGGAGATTTGGTAGCATGTCAGGAAACTTTGAGATGTTCCAACAGGGTGTTGCTGTGGCAAGGGATAATTTCAAACTAAGAGTCTGTGGTTTACAGATGCAGTTGAGGGCATTTGTTTTGGGGAGCACTTACAATGAAAATCTTATGCAGAAAGGAGTCCCAAGTAGGGAGGGAGACAGGCAGCTATCATGGAACTAGATGTTTTTTTCTACTAGTAGTGGCAGTGCACATTTAGGAGAATGATCTGCAGAAAACACACATCTAGTTTAGGACAGACAACATGGGGGTGATGAGCTTACTGAATAATCAGGGGAAAGTGAGAATGTTGGACATTTGATGGGGGGTTTTGTCTTAACTTTTATGCAAAATAATATTAACCTCAGTGTGCAATTCATCCATGGTATATACAATGAAATGATAGAACCATTTTCTCATTGTCAATGGGACAGGTTAAGGAAGTTGGCACCAAACACAGACAGAAGTCCATGCAATATTCCAGAACAACTGTGGTCATCTGAGTAAGTTGATTTGGGCCATTACAGGAGAAGCATTACTTCTAACAAAGAATGTAATATATAGGAAATGCATCATTAGATTTATCAGGACAAGGGCAAGCAAAAAGTGGGCAGTGCATTGGTTAGTGCCAGTTACACAGTTGTTAAGTTTTGTTCTTATCTGGAGAAAAGAAAGTGGTTCTTGTGATATGGCTGGGTCCCACATTGCTACAGTTATCTGGTACCATTAATTTCTGGGAGACTGTACCATCATTTTTAGTAAGGAAAATGTTGCAGAGTGTCCCAGGATGGAGATTCGGGTGGAGGATGAATGTCAATTCATGAGCCACAGCAATTCTGAGCACCTAAGAGGGAGGACTTTATAGGGATATTCAGCTCATAATATAAGGTGTGGCTATTTTGATTAGCCTACATACTGACTTTTTACATGATATTTGCAATGTTGTATCTAGTGCAATATAGTAAACGTGCCAAGCCACCTTAAGCCTTGGGGCTGGAGATGTCAGTAGTGGTGATGATGACAGCTTCTGGCTAAATATCAGAAGAAGTAAGACAGATCAGCAGGGGATCAGGGTTTGGCACAAATTTCGGGTCCAGAACACACTGACTGAGATATCACTGTATAGAGGTGGACTTTCATGCACATGAAGCCAAAATGTGAGGCCCCCTTTATGTCTCATATGGATGGCTCCCCATTAAGTAATCTTGAAGAAATCTTTAGGTACCTTGGATTTAGATGGAAATATGTCAACATCTTTTCCTTTAGGATTGGTGCAGTTTCATGTACACACTTAAAAGAGGCATGAAAAAGGAAATTAAGCAGTTTGGAATAAGGAGATCAAATGCATACACAAAACATGTCAGGCAAAATTCAGACCATTAACTATTTGTATACTGGGAATTTCATTTATCTTTCATGTGGGTTATGAATTTTATAAGTTGAGGATAAGCAACATGAGACTAAGCCAACAGGTCACACATGAAAAGCCTTCTTATAAAATGGCTGCACATAAGAGTGGTGATAACTGAGAGACATCATAGAAGTAGAGTCATGATCACACAATACTACACATAGGGGAGATGACATTACCAGCCATCTGCTGTTGTTATTATGGCGCTATAATAAAGGAGAAAACTTACTACACACAAAGATATATCAAACTCTCAAGATGCCAGACATGGTCTTGCTAACCTAAACAAAAAATTCTGGGCCCTGATCAAATCAGCCAAAGCAAGGTATGAGGTGAAAATAGCCATCCTGGCAAAGGATAACCACAATGCCTTTATTAATTATATTTATGTATTTGCCTTTGTTTACTGAGAAAATATGACTAGGTAATACCCATTTTCAGTGGAGATCTGGGGAGAAAAGCTCCATTTGTTTACATTGCATTATACTTAGTTCCAGTTAAATGCAATAGTAGTTACATTTATACCCATACAGTAGTTAAATTTATACATTCTAAGATTTTACAGAGGTAGAAGTTACTAAAAAGAAAGCCCACATGCAACTTAGTGGATTGTACAGGCAGCAGTTTTGTTTTGCCATTTCAGTGAGAGGTTGAGAGTATTCTGTTTAAACAGAGTATTCAGAGAATATTGTATGGTGAGCACATAGTCTTAACCTGGTAATGAGCATGTGCAGGACCAGGACTGGTTAAGATATTCCCCCGGATTTACTATTCCTCAAGCAGGACAAGCTTAGTTCTGCACGGAGGTGGCTGTTTAGGAGCAGGACGGCAGCGCGCCATGCATAGTAATGTGGCATGCTGCCTGAGCTCCTAATCTTACACGGAGCGTGTAAGAGTGCAGGGGGCATATCTGAGAGCAGAGTTCTCAGAATATACACGCCCATGCAATGAAGAACAGCAGAAAGGGGTAAGAAATGAGCGAGACTGCTCATAGGTGTCTGCATATCCCCACCAACATTCCCCCTTGTGTACAACAGCAAGTAATCACCAATATAATGAACAAACCCTTTATTTTTTTTATTTTAAAATCTGATTAAAGCTAACCATAGATGTGCGGATGTGCCCATTACTTAGCTTCAGTTAATGCAGCTTAAATGGCTAAAGAGGATAACAAGGAAGATACATGGAAATGAAGCAGCATAGCAATAGTGTAGTGGGTAGAGGATCTGCCTTATGAGCAGGCATTCCCGGTTCAAGTCCTACTGCAGCACATTCCATTTTCCATGGCAAAGCACATTATGACTAATATTTATGTTGCATAACCCACTAAATAACATATATTTATGAACTGGAGTACTGCAGTAAATGCACATTTGAGGTGTCAGTGTCATAATGAATAAAGCACTAGTAAGCAGGTTTAAGCATCAATATGCAGTAGTAAGCATATTTAAGCACTAGTAAGTGAGTTTAACCCTGTTTGCAAGGGTGTAAGGAATGCGCACACAGGTTAAGCAATTTTCAAGCTAACTCTCTGTTAGCATATGTAACCGGAGGTTAGCATTGCTTACCCTCGTGCAAACCCATGCAAACCCGCTTACAACTGCTCAAAAGTGCCTTAATCACTCTGTATCCAATGGCCCTTGTTCTGCCCAACAACAAAATAATCAGCCATACAGGTCCCGAACTCAGGACCCTATACACCATAGTACCAGTAGTTAACCACCAAGCCAACACAGAAGTACAGAAAAATGAGGTATCAACAAACAAGTATTCACCATAGTAAAACCAAACTGAACCTGTGAAAGGAATCAGTATACAGACATATGTGCCTTAACCAACTACATAACGTAAATACGTGAACCGGAGTACAGCAGTAAGGCCAGAAGTCAGGTGTAATTGTAATAGAAACAACCACGAAATGTGCGGAAAGCTCTCCAACAAAAAACCAAGAACTCAGCTGGGAGTGCAAATCCCAAGGAAGAGAGACCTCCGTTGAATTTACTCAGCTTTAATAACCACAATAAAAATGTTAAAACACATTGTAACTTAACGCTCTTCCAAAAATACACGCGTTTTCGTCCTGTCCACTGGACTTCATCAGATGTTATTTCTAATTAAACAAGTCACTTTTATACCTCCATAAAAAGCCAAAAACCAATGAAAAACATTAATTAATTTTGAATGCACAAATCAACATACATCTTTGGGCTCATTAATATTTATAAGTATAATTTCCTTTCATGTTGTTAACTTATAATAAATAAATATAAATTAATATAAATTAATACATACTCAAATAGCATTTCTTAAATAATTATAAAACCTTTTAAAATAAATGTTATATATATTCTGTAATTTCATATAAAAAGGGCTTAAAATAAGTCACATAAGAGAAACTTCATATTATAAAGGAACAACATTTTTAGTAACAGAACAGCACAACCTAGAGATGAAATTCTATATTGCACTTAAATTCATAGTTTAGCTGCCTTTAATTTCAATAGGGGTAATATAGACACAAGTTCATTTAATCCTGGGGACTTACTTGCTTCCAGTGTCACTTGCCACCATAATTCCCTATAACCTACAGTATCTTCCCAGGGGCCCCCTCTAATACCACTTTTAATATGCTCTGCAACAAAAAAGTGGAATTTGCTTTCTTTACATACCTTAGAATGCTTAAAGAGAGCGTTTGTTTCTTTCTCTTTTAATATATCGTAGGTATGTTCATAAACTCTTCTTTTTAAAGTTCTTTCTGTCCTACCTACATAAAAGGACCCACACTTTTCACAGGTGGCAAGATACACTAAGCCCTTGGAATCACAATTATGCAATCCTTTGCTAAAAATCCATCTATCTCTACTTTCTACATGTATTTTCTCCTTATTAGCAATGTAATCACATTGATTGCACTTCCCACATTTATATGTACCTCTCCTTTTGGTACCATTAACTCTATTAATCTTATTATAATCAATCTTCTTGTGTTCCAAAAATTCCTTAATATTATTAGAATTTCTGTATACCACCTTGGGTATACTCATAGGTAATCCCTCTAGGTCAGTAAATGCCATAAATCTTTCTCACTCCTTATGAAAAATTGCCCTAGTATTATAATTTAAGGCATGATATTCTAAAATAAGGGCATATTGATACTCTCCACTGGTATTAGTGTTTTTCATTCCTACTACCTGGTTCACATTATTTTCCTTTATTCCTAAAATAGGTTTGAATTTATCCGATCTTCCACTTTCCACTTCTAACCTAATGTTAGCAACAAAATCCTTAGCATATCCCTTGTCCAAAAACATCCTTTCCAAAAAATCACATTCCAAGATAAAATCATTAAAATTACTTGTCATTCGTGACCCCCTCACAAATTGACCTTTTACTATATTTTTTCTTGCAGTGTGCTGGATGTGCACTTTTACAATGTAGGAATGAATTACAATAAGTTGGTTTCCTATATACTTTAGTTGCAAATGAATCATTACATTTATATATTTCTATATCCAGATATTGTAGACTAGATTCGGAAACTTTGTAAGTGAATCTAAGGAAATCTGTGGTCTCATTAATATATTTTATAAAATCCTCTAACTTCTCACTCCCCCCTATCCAAAAAATTACTATATCATCCAGGAACCTCCTATAAAGGTTCCAGCAAGAATTCAAACTAGAATTAAGGACATGTGTTTCCTCCCAGTTAGCCAAGACTAAGTATGCAAATGTAGGTGCACAGGCTGCCCCCATAGCAACGCCTTGGGTTTGTTGGAAAAATTCCCCATTAAATAATAAAAAATTATTTTAAGAACCATATCCATTAAGCCTGTGCACACTACCTTTTCTTTATGAATTAACATTCTATCTTGAAACACTTCCTCCTCAAACATTTTCATACCTTCAGAACAGGGGATGGATGAGAAAAGATCCACAATATCTATTGTCACAAATAATAAGTCTTCAGTATACAGTTCCGAATTAACTACCCTTAAAAGGTCCCATGAATCTTTTAAAATAGCTGTCTTGTTAGTCCATATATGCTTAGTTTTACTATCTATAAATTTAGCTAATGGTAATGTTTTTGAGCCATCTGCTGATACAATAGGTCTCAGTGGCTGGTCTATCACATTTTTATGCACCTTAGGGATGCCATAAATTACTGGTATCTTGGGTTTGTCCACCCTAAGATAAGTTAGTATACTTCCATCTATAATTCCCTCATTAAACATAGTCTCTAATTCCATGTCAGTTCTTTTATAGGCTACATTCATTTCATTTTTAGATACTACAGTATATTTATTTTCATCTCTAAGAATTTGATTCATTTTATCTTCATATAAAATAGTATCCATTATAATACCCCCCCCCCACCCTTATCTGGTTTCATTATTCTCACATTAAAATTATCTTTTAATTCATTTAAAATCTTGTATTCTCCTTTATTAAGATTCATATTACATCTAGTCCTTCTATATACCTTCCTAATTTCACTTTCCATAACACTTTCTAAATTTTTAAGTTGAGGATGAATGGGGGGGGGGGGTTAAATGTTGATTTTTTCACCAACATTTGATTAGAACCTGCTTTATTATGCTTATCATTCTTAGAAAATATTAAATTCAAGTTAATTTTCCTTAAAAATAATTTTAAATCAAGGAGTGTGGACGTCAAATCTCCTTTTACCTGAGGAATAAATTTAAAACCTTTTCCTAATAAACCAAAATGTTCATTTTCAAGTAAAACATTACTATAATTATAGACAGTAAAACCATTTAAAATATTAATACATTCTTCCTCATGTATATCCTTATCACTTATTTTGAACTCTGGGTCGGGGGTACATCCATTTAATATCTCCCCTACTCCCTTCTCCCCCCTCTCTATTGTAATAGAGTGTTGAAGTCTCCAATAAAACACAAGGACCCCATACAGTGTACGTACACATGAATCATGGATACCAGGCATACATATAAGGTGTAATGAATAATAGCTCAATGCCAAAAAGGAATTATAATGCACAGTCTAATGTAAGCAATGCTAAGCATTGCACAGGCCAGCTTAGGAGGTGTAAGCAATGTGTGGGCCATCTAACTCAATGTACCCAGTGTTATACCCCTTTAAACAATGCCAACCCTAGGTAAGCAGGTTTGCCCATAGCCTAGCCTTTTGAAAACTAGCCAATCACAAAAAAGTGTGGGAAATCTTCCCTACTTAAACCCAAGAGGTGGGAATACATCTCATAACTGGTTGTAGCTTCTCCTTGCAGGCACAATGGCAGTAAGGGGAGAAGGTTTGCACTTTTGGGTGCAGTGCTGGTGCAACCAGGAGTCCAAAATCATGGCAGGACTCCTTGTCAAAGACCATGATCAGAGACTGCTGCAGGGCCAGTACCAGGACTCCCAATATAAGGCGGAGGCCCGGGACCATCTCGCCCATGACCTCACCAGTACCACTGGCATACCCTGAACTGGTGAGCAGGTCAGGCATCACTATGTTGACCTGAAGTGGCGTAAGGGGACTGCTTGGAAGAGTGGATCCAAGAAGCTAGAGCTGCAGGGGATGCTCCAGTTGTGTGTAAGTATCACCCCACTATGTGTGTAATAATTGCCAGCTCTGGTATAGCATGGATAGGTATGGCTAAATATTCCTCTTATGTCCCCCACAGCTGCAATGGAGTAGGCCACGAACCAGGAGGCCCATGTCAGTCGCCTGGTGAGGTTGCGATGCGAGGCAGGTCAGTAATACTCATGCATTTACTGTCATAGGAAATAAAACTAAAAGTAGTAATACATGAATTGCCTGTATAAAACCTGTATTGTTCAAGGCAAGTACTGCATACACTAGAGAATATGGCAGGAAGAGTCTCATATTGTTTGTATGTCAATAAAAGTGTAATAGCCTGACATTAAAGGTCTAACTGCTGGACTGCATGTGTATACTCTGGTATCATATGGTAATGTAGATTTTCAATCATGTAATAGTACTGTTGTATTAAGCACTGTTACCCACACCATGCACCATAAATTGAATTTGTAGGAATGCCTGTATATGACAGGTGTAATTCCCAATGGCCATTTAGTACAACTGAGAGACACATAAACAATAAACAGGGAAAATGCAGACAACAGAACCTGAATAGCACATACAACTGAAATGTGAACTGTTGTATTTTTAGCCTACACAGCCATGGTTCAAATCCTGCCAGTGGTAGTACTCTGCATACAGAATCATACCCCACAACTTTACAGATATGTCCAGAATGTCCAGGAAAGTGGCCCATATATGTTGCCTATCAACCTGTCCCCCTGGGGAATCAGTGGGATGATCCCAGACGTATAGGCAGCAAACAAGAAATACAACTGAATGACACACATCTATGAGAACAAAGCTGGCACACTAGCAACTCCCCAATACCTTATGAGACTAAGAAGCCACGTATATCCCATCTACACCCCAACTTGTCAAGCTGTGGTCAGAGTGTGTACAGTAACAGAGTGAGATGTATGTGCATAATAGTAATTTGGAATCTGGTACTGTGTGTGGGAACATTCAGGTAGTGCAAATAAACATTTCTCCCACAGGTTTGTCAGATACCAACACTGTGCCCAGAAATACAAGAATGATACCCAGTACTGGTACTGTTCACCTTGGTATTGTATGGCAGTGCGACTGATGCAGTTGCTCTGAATAATGAGGTATTACACATTACTGTCACCCACACTGTCCTACAACATATAACTGTTTAGGAAATCTGTATAAAAGGGTTGTAATGCAAGGTCAGAATGCAAAAGCACAGGGGATTAATAAGACAGAAAGCAGATAGGAGATATACAGCAATATCTATATAGCAAACACATCTGTGGTGGACAGTGTGTTTAAGTTGTAGCAGACACAGCCATGGTCTGAATCCTGGGAGTGGAAGGAGACTGCATACAGAATCATACCCCACAACTGTACAGATGAGGCCAGAATGTCCAGTATATGAGCCCATATCTGCTGCCTGTCCCCCTGGTAAGCCTGTGGGATGATCCCAGATGTTTAGCCAGCAAACAGGGAATACAACTGATTGTCAAACATCTATGAGAACAAACCTGTCACTGTGGCAACACCTGAAAGTGTTAGGAGAGTAATAAGCCAAGCATGTCCTATCTACACCCCATGTTGTCAAGCTGTGACCAGAGTGTGCACAGTAACAGAGTGAGATGTATGTGCATAATACTAATGTGTAATCTGGAAGTTTGTGTGACAACAGTCAGGTAATGCTAAAAACATTGCTCCCACAGGTACATTGGATACAAACACTGTGCTGAGAAATAAAGACCATAATAACCTGTTCACTCTGGTATTGTAGGGAATTGGGATTGTTGCAGTTTCTCTGAATAACAATGTATCACTGATCACTGTCACTCACACTGTGGTACATAATATAAGTATGTAGGAAAGCATGTATAAGTGTTTGTCAGGTCACTAAAGGTTGAATAGGACAATATTCTAGATATGTCCCAACACACCTGCATGCGGTCAACACATGGCCAGAGTCTGTGCAGAAAGAGTTGGATAGCTATGTGCACAACATCAACCTGGTATCTGGGAGCATGTGTAGAAACAGTTAGTTAGTGTTAACAAACATTCCCTCCACAAGTATACCAGGTAAGAGGTGTATACTGCAGGTAAAACCAATTCATGTATAATGATGACGACAGTCATATCACTGTCCAAACTGAGGCTATAGGATAGTGTAGTAAGACTTGTAAGGTACAGATAACAGCACTGATTAGGAGAGTAATGTGGACTACAGGAATATACTAGTTGTTAATTGACATCTTTCTCTCCCCCACCAGATCTCCAACAATAATCAACATACCCACCCCAACTGGTATGTAATGACACCTATGTTCTGATAATGTCCAATTGTTTGATAAATATATTAATTGCTCCCATGCATGTGCTATAATGAAATATTCCAACATTGGTGGCATGGTGCCATCAATGTACTGGCATGCTGTTCTTATTACCACTGTGGTCCCATATATGCATGTGTTCTGTTTGCTATGCAACTGCTCCGTATCTGGTGTCTGGGTTAATGGGAATATATATATGCATGCTGTTATACCTAACCCTGGAATGTGTTAACTATTACTAACCCAACTTACTTTGCTGACTTCACATGTGAGCCTTTAGCTTAGTTAAAGCATTAGTGCCATGGAAGATTGGTTTTTAATGGTCTAATAAGTATTTTTTATTGGATTTGTTTAACAACAATTTTATTAAGTGTTTTTTAATATTCATACACAGTACCATTATTTTCATATGTTGGTTGAATTGATAGTTAGGATTCTGGGACTTAAGTGTATTTGTTTAAGGTTCATTCCTTTGGCTTGTTAAAATCTACTGAATTGTATTTACCACTTTAAACTATTCAATTAGTTTTTACAATCAGTTAATTGGCCTTTTATGTGTTACTTATAAGCTCTGCAAAATGGTTGTATCTTGTCTGAAGAAGGAAAAACACAGTTTGTTTCCGAAAGCGCTAACTCAATAAATTGTTTGTTTCAAAATATCTGCTAAGCCTTTGGTGCTTTTGATTCTTAGTTTGTGTGTTTGCCTTTTCATGAATTACTAACCCACATATGATGATGAAATCTAAACACTATAGCATGTTTGGGAAGGCCAGTCTCAGTGGACCCACATGTCTCACCTCAGCTGGCCATGGCACCGGGCACCACCATGTCTGGGGCCCAACCCGGGATCTCCCTGTCTGTTGGTCCTACACCACCTTCAGGTGGAATCTCCTTAGGGGATGGGCTTCCCCCAGGAGTGGGCATGGACAGGAACCTGTCACCGATCGCCAGGTCGGGGTCATGGTGCATAGAGAGCTCAACCAACAGCTTGGTGATCTATGCCAGCTCGAGGGCCATGTGTCGTAACTAGAGCATCAGTCTGGCTCTGTGACTCAGCCCCCAGCACAGCCACCATCTGGGCTGTGAAGGTGCAGTGTTGACTGCCCATGGGTGGGGACCTCAGTCCCACTGTTTCCACTAGGGGGCTCATGGGCTTCTGATTTCCCAACACCCCCCCCATCAAGGTGTTTGCCCCCCACATGTATCATATACCGCCCCTGTATGCATATTGTTTGTCTTGTCTGTTAACCTACCCAACCTACCTCCCCAAATATACCTACTACCCCAGCCCAGCATCCCATTCTCACCTGAAAAAAAAGGGCAATCTGTTCCCAAAAAAAAAATCTCGCCCCATACATAGCTATGCATTTCACACACATGTCCACTGGACACATGTAATCTGGTCTAATTGGCATCACAACTTATTATTGTTGTCTTCACCCCTCTCTCAGGGGTTTGAGTGTCCAAATCTACCTCCAAATTCAGTGTATATGCACAGCAGTTGCTGTAGTAGAAATGGGCAGCTATGGACCTTCCCCAGACCCTTTCTGCACATCCTTAGCTATTTCCCCTACTGTCTTACCCTCTTTGTGCCCCTTTTTCACCACTTTCCTATCAACTCTTTTTTTCTTTTCTTTTCTTTTGAAGAAATTAGCATGGGGGTAAACAGAAGTAAACACTTTTAAGCAGTAGTAAGCGGGTTTCAGCCTGTTTGCACGGGGGTAAGCAATGCCTACTCTGGTTAAGCAAATTAGAAGCTAGCTGAGTATAAGAAACTATAACCGGAAGTTAGCAGTGTTTACCTACATGCAAATCCACTTACAACTGCTCAAAAGTGCCTTAATCACTCTGTATTCAATGGCCCTTGTTCTGCCCAGCAACAAAATTAACAGCCTTTGCAAGGCTCAAACTCATTACCCTGCACACCATAGCCAAAATGATTTACCACTAAGCCATATCAGACATACATAACCCTGATGTTTTCACAAACATATCATCCAGCCCAGTCATTCAACAGTACAGGAAATGTATTTCAACATGTAGTTGTATGTGTGTGTGTGTGTGTGTGTGTGTGTGTGTGTGTGTGTGTGTGTGTGTGTGTGTGTGTGTGTGTGTGTGTGTATGTGTGTGTATATATCTATTAATGTCTAAATAGATAAAGCATATCCTATATATTTAGATATAGATATAAATATATAGAACTATATATATATTTATGGACCGAACCAGAAAAGGAGGGGGAGTATCAATATTTGTCAAAGATACCCACACCTCCAGGTTGGTGGCACAGCACAAAGCATCAGAGACTATCCATGTGCAACTAACAGTGGGTAAAACTGCCTTCCAGTTTATAGCCTGCTACAGACCACCCTCCCAAACCCAGGAACCCCACTCGGCCTTCCTGAGAACACTGGAAAATACGAAGGTCTCTCCAAACACTATTATATTGGGCGACTTCAACTACCCAAACATAGACTGGGAGCATTACTCTAGCTCCAACACCCTAGCTCAAAGGTTCCTAGAATTTATAAACTCAAATGCTATGGAACAACTTGTTACCACTCCCACAAGAGGGGAAAACATACTGGACCTGATCATCACCAACATGGGGACTCTATGCTCCAGACCAGAAGTGTATCCCTCACTGGTAAGATCAGACCATAAACTAATCTCACTGGATATTCACATCCTGATCCCACCCCCTGCCCAGAAAACCACAGTGAAAAACTTCTCTAAAGCAAATTTCACACTCCTCAAAACCGAGGTGAAATCCTTCAAAGCCCCCGGGCCTGTGGAAAATATGGCCCAGACCGCAGAATCCTTTATAAATGCATTCCATGAACACTTACAGGAATGCATGGATCATGCAATCCCAAATAAAACCAAGACCCAATCCACCAAAGGCAGACGTCCTGTCTGGTGGACCCCAGCCATAAACAAACTATACAATAGAAGGAGAAAGCTACTACATGATAGAGCAAAATCCCAAAAAGGGAAGGCATCTCTGATCAGTGTTAGCAAAAAACTACAGGCACTCATAAAATCGTCTAATGCCAGCTTTGAGAGAAAAATTGCACAGGACACTAAGGATAATCAAAAGGCTTTCTTTAGTTATGTTAGGAACCTGGGTGGGAATTCTCAGATATGCTCAGAATTAGTCCAAAATGACAAAAAAATACACCAAACCCACAGACATTGCCAACATCCTAGCTGACAAGTTCAGCGCAAACTTCTCGCCCCCCCCCCACCAAAAGGGAAAATATCTATCCCAGCAGAGTGCTGCCCCCCTGACATCTCAGATGCTCAGGTAAGAGCCACCCTCTCCAAAGCAAAAAACACAGCATCAATGGGACCAGATGGTGTCCTGGGCTGCGTCCTACATGAACTCCAAGAAGAGCTAAACCCAACCATAAAACTACTGTTCAATCTCAGCCTTACCACAGGATATGTACCCAAAGAGTGGCGTACAGCAACAGTGGTCCCTCTCCACAAAGGTGGTGCCTCAACGGATCCTGGAAACTATTGCCCCATAAGCCTGACAAGCTTGGTCTGCAAAGCTATGGAAAGGATCATCATGGACCTCATAAAAAAGATATGGGGACCTACAGACACTGGATCCTACCCAGTTTGGCTTTGTTAAGGGCAGATCCTGCCTCTTAAACCTGGTCGATTTCTTTGAAACAGCCACCAAGGCCATTGACAAGGGGAAGGTGGTCCACACAGCCTACCTGGACCTCGCAAAAGCCTTCGATACAATACCCCACTCAGGCATTATAGATAAGCTCACCAGCTTAAATATAAACCCCTATGTCACTAGATGGGTTGCAAACTGGCTCAAGGACAGAACCCACATGGTTAGAATTGCTGGAGCAATGTCAGACTCCAAACCAGTTACAAGTGGCATCCCACAAGGCTCAGTCCTGGGACCTCTCCTATTCGGTATATATTTCTCGGAGGTACAGGCCAACACGGAAGGACTGTGGCTGACCAAGTTCGCAGATGACTGCAAACTGGGCTGTATAATTGACTCTCCAGCTGACACAAGCATCCTCCAAAAGGGCCTCATAGAAACAGACAACTGGTGCCAGAGCCATGGCCTCAAGCTAAATGCCAAAAAGTGCATAGTCATCCCCTTTGGTAAAAACAAAGTGCCCACAAATTACCACATAGGGGGTAATCCATTAAGTACGGAAGAAGTAATTAGGGACCTGGGGACCCAAGTTGATAGCAATCTCTCATTTATTTATTATTTATTATTTATTTTTTATTTATTTATTTATTTATTTATTTATTTTATTTTACATTTGTTAACCGGGCTAGTCTGGCTGGATACATGTCCATTTTCAGCAGAGGCCCGAGGAGAAAAGCTCCACTATCAGACTAAGACAATACATGAGGAATACTTTACTAAATAAATCAAACAAAAAAACAAAAAAAACAAAGATGTACAAAGACAAAATACAGTTTGTCTGGACTAGTTTAAGTAGGTAACACACAGAGTTCAAACAGAGTTCACATTATGTGGCTGAGGAGTTAAGCTCAGGCACCAAAATATAAAGTTGAGTTAGGGATATCTGTAGTAAGGCTAAATAAATTAATCATCGGTCAGAAGGCTAGAAGACAGATTTGGTAGTTAGCAGAGGGAAAGAAAACTGAAGGTTACCAGTGTTAAAAAAGCGAGTTAGAAGGTAATCAGGTAGATAGGTAGTAAAGCAATGGGAAAAAGGGGGTAAAGATAGATAGAAATTGTGGATAGAATATGTTTACATAGGGTAAAAGTATTTTAACATAGTTAAATGTTAAGAAAGTCAAGTTGAAAAGGAGAGAGAGGAAGCAGGATAGAGATGCAATGCTATGGTAGTAGGGTACAGAATGGTCTAGGTATGGCTAAAAAGTAAATAGAGAGAGGATGGCTATATGATGAAGTTGGGAATGAGATTGGAGAAAAGAGTGAAGGTTCAGTGAAGGGGGCTGAGGATGTTAGTCTAGGTAAGAAAGGGAGTGGAAAGAATTGCAAGTAGCAGACTGTTTAGAGTAATGAACAGTACTATGCTCAGTCAGGATTGGAGCAGGGGCATAGCCAGTGATTTAGTAGGTGGTTTTTTATCTGTTTTTTGAAAAGGTGACATGATGTTAGGGAGGTCAGTTCAGTGGGAAGTTTATTCCAGTAAGAACCGATAGTGTTTGCAAATAGGGAATCACCTGATTTGTTATGAGATTTCAAGGTAGTAACTAGTAGCTTGTTGGCTGATCTGAGTGTCTTGAGATTCTTATAAGGTGTGATGAGTTTATTTAGTATGGGTATATTGGAGGGGTAATGAAGAATTTTGAAGGTGATGATTAGTTGTTGTAGGAGTATAAGGTTTGGGAGTTCAAGCCAGTTGAGTTTCTTTAAGTTAAGACAGTGGTGAGTTAGGAAAGGTGAGCCAGTGGCAAATCTGGCTATACTGTGGTAGGCAGTATTCAGTTTCTGAAGATTGCCTTTAGATAAGTTGACAAAGGAGGGGGAGGCGTAAGTTAGTGTGGAGATAAGGTGAGTTTGGGCAAGGGCTACTCGGGAGGATGAAGTGAGATAAGGCTTTAGCCTGTATAGGGCACCAATCTTTTTATTAACAGTTTTGATAGTTAAATCAATGTGACAGTCAAAATTTAGCTGGTTATCTATGGTGACGCCTAGGAGTTTAGTGCAGTTATCAGGTTTGATGATAGTGCCATTACAGGATGTTATGGAAAAAGAGATAGGGGTGGATTTAGAGGTCGGGGTAAAGAGTAGTAGTTTGGTTTTTTTGGGATTAAGGAGGAGACAGATGTGTTGAAACCAATTTTCAGCTGCAGTAAAGACTACTTGGGTAGTGGAGTGGAGTTCTGCTGGGGTAGAGGCAGAGCAGATGAGAGTGGAATCATCAGCATATTGTATGCATGTGGATGTTGGTAGGGAATTGGGCAAATTATTGATGAAAATGGAGAAAAGTAGGGGGCCTAGGATAGATCCTTGTGGGACACCAATAGTAACAGGGAGTTGAGTGGATAGATGGCTGTCCCACAGGACAGCTTGTTTTCTATTAGTCAAATATGAGTTGAACCACTGTAATGCTTGAGAATCCAGTGATAGAGATTGTAAGGTATCAAGGAGAAGTTGATGGTTGACCATATCAAATGCTTTTGAGAGGTCCAGAAATAGTGCAGATGAGAATAGGTTTCTATTTCGATTTTTATTTATGGTATCAGAGAAGGAGAGAAGGGCAGTAGTGGTGCTGTGGTAGGGTCTAAAACCATGTTGAGAGTCTACAAGCAGGTTGTTATTTAAGAGATAGTTTAGAAGTTGATGGTGAATACAGCGTTCCATTATTTTGGATAGAGGCGATAGAAGGGCAATAGGTCTAAAATTGGATAGTTCATTAGAGTTTCCACCTTTATGGAGTGGAATGATGTGGGAGATTTTCCAGCAGGATGGAATTTTGGATTCTGTTATGGTTCTGTTTATTAAGATGGATACTGGGTAGGCTATTTCTTTTGCAGCTAATTGAAGGTATTCAGCTGGAAGTTTGTCAGAGGGGTGCAGGGTTTTAGTTTAGAAAGTAGTTTCTGTATATAGGTAGTTGAGACGGTTTCAAGTTTTAGTGTATAGGTATTGTTGGGGATGGGGGTAGTATGGAGGGAGGGAGGTGGAGTCATGGTGCTTGCAAGTGAGTTTACAGTTTGAGAGAAGAAATTGTTAAAGGTGTTGGCTATGATGTTAGGTTGTTTTTGTGCTAAGCTAGCTGGGGTAGGTGTTTTGGTGTTGCCTGGGTGGAGTAGTTTATTAATTCCTGACCAGAATTTTTTAGGGTTTTGGTTTTGGTTTTGTTGGTATTGAAAGTTGTAGTTTTTTTTGTCAAGGATGACAAGTTTCTTTGTTTTGTTTCTTAGATGTTTGAAGGTTTGATGGTCAATGGGGCTTTTAGTGGTTCTCCATTTTGACCATGATTTATTTCTCGCTCTCATAGTTTGTTTAGTTATAACAGAGAGCCAAGGAGCTGCTTTGGATTTGATTCTGACTAACCGGGATGGGGCATGTTGGTTTAGAATTTGTAAGAAGGTGTTGTTGAAATGCATTACTGCTTCATCTATTGGGAGGTATTTTAGAGTTGACCAGTTATATTCTTTGAGTTCAGTTTGAAAGGATGTGAGATTGAATGCTGTTTTGTTGTATTTAGTTTGATAAGTAGTTTGTTTAGGGATATTGCATTTTTGTTTGGTGATAAAGGTAAGGAGGTGGTCACTAATATTGTCAGGGAGTATACCTGTTTTATAGGAGAGGGGATTGTTGTTGGTCAGTATCCAGTCTAGGATCGTTTGTTTGTGGGTGGATTTATGTATTCTAGTAGGGGAGTTAATGGTTTGGTGAAAGTTAAAGAGGTTAAGGTGTATGGTGGGTTTGGAGGATATGCAGGAGTTCCAGTCGATATTAAAATCACCTAGGATTATGGTTTCCTGGGGGAAGGTGTTAGAAATCCAGCTTAGAATATTTTCCAGGGTGTGGATGTTTTTGCCTGGGGGGATGTAGGAACATATTATGTTTATAGCTTTGGTTTTGTTAATTTGTAGTTTGGTGGAAAGAATTTCAGCATTTCCTGGTGTGGGGGGGAAGGAGTTAATTAAAGCCACCTGAAGTTGGGATTTGAACAGGATGGCTACTCCTCCACCTTTTTTATTAGGACGGTCTTGTCTTAAGGTACTATAGCCTGGGGGGGTGAATTCATTGTCTTTGGTAGTAGGTTTAAGCCAGGTTTCTGTGAGACAGAGGATATCAAAGGCATAAAAATCAATTAAGGCATGGAGTTGAGTGACTTTGTTGTTAATGCTACGAATATTAAGATGAGCAATAGAGAGGGAGTCAGAGGAAAAGGGTGGGTTAGAATAATTGGTAGTTTGTTTTAGAGGGCTTTGATTTTGGAGGGTATTGGGGCCAGGGTTGGGGTGGATATCTCCATATATAAGTAAGAGAGTTTGGGGTGGTTGTAGGGGTTTTGTATATTTGACTGGTATTAGAATGAGTCTTTTGGAGGTTGTGAGTTGGTAGTGGTGGGCTTTATGGTAGAGAGGGGGGAGGTAGGGACAGGTAGCTAGTATATTAATATGTGATTGTTTGGGTAGGGGAAGTGTAGTTGTAGTGTGTTTGGTTGAAGTAGGAGTTAGGTAAAGTTTGAGATTTTCATAGGAGGTAAGGGTGTAGTAGTAAAGTAGGATGTTTAGGAGGAGAAGAGGAAAGAGAAATTTCAGGGTTAAGGGCATGTTTGTAAAGAGTAGGAGGTAAGAGATAATAGGTTAGTAGGGAAATAGGAGGGATGGTTTCAAGAGAGGGTGTGGTTGAAGAAGTGAGGAATTAATTAGTGGATGTATAGCAGAGAGGTAATAGGTTGCTGTTTAATTGGGGGTGTGTCTAGGGAAGTATAAAGGTAGGACCCCTGGGGGTGGGTGGGAATTGGGGGTAGGGAGGGGAGTGGCCGAGCGAGCGGGGAACAACAAGACGACCAGTAGCAGAAAACAATCAGGCAGGAGGTAGAGAACAAGTGTAAAAGTAAAGGTGGGTTAGAAAGGTAGAGAAGACTTGTGAGGGGTTAGTAATAAAATACTGGGTAAGGTATAAGAGATATGTTTGAGAAGGAAAACAAAATAAAAATCAGGTTGGAGCAATAAGAAGAGCAGTAGGAATTACTAGTGATTGTGAAAGTAGGAGATGAATTGACAAGAGCGCCACCTAGTGGCCAGGAAAAGGAAAGAAAAAACAGACGAAATACACTGGAGGTTTACTAAGTATGAAAAGCAGGAAACAGGGAGGTATAAGTAAGGATAAAGGCAGAACAGAGGTGGGACTGAGAGAGGAAAATAGGCCAAATCTAAAAGGGGGGGGGGCTGCTGGTTTACCTGGCTGGGGTAGAAAAATGTCCTGGTGAGTAGTATTTAATTAATACAATAATAGGACATACTTTCCAGAAATATCTGGGAGGACAGTCTTTGTTTTAAGGATGTAGATTCCTATTCAGGATACTGGATATATTGAGATGTCCACAGGGCCTCTTAGGTTAGGTATGGATAGGAACCCTGGTGTACAATCTGTGGAGTTAGTTTCCAGAAATATCTGGGAGGACAGTCTTTGTTTTAAGGATGTAGATTCCTATTCAGGATACTGGATATATTGAGATGTCCACAGGGCCTCTTAGGTTAGGTATGGATAGGAACCCTGGTGTACAATCTGTGGAGTTAGTTTCCAGAAATATCTGGGAGGACAGTCTTTGTTTTAAGGATGTAGATTCCTATTCAGGATACTGGATATATTGAGATGTCCACAGGGCCTCTTAGGTTAGGTATGGATAGGAACCCTGGTGTACAATCTGTGGAGTTAGTTTCCAGAAATATCTGGGAGGACAGTCTTTGTTTTAAGGATGTAGATTCCTATTCAGGATACTGGATATATTGAGATGTCCACAGGGCCTCTTAGGTTAGGTATGGATAGGAACCCTGGTGTACAATCTGTGGAGTTAGTTTCCAGAAATATCTGGGAGGACAGTCTTTGTTTTAAGGATGTAGATTCCTATTCAGGATACTGGATATATTGAGATGTCCACAGGGCCTCTTAGGTTAGGTATGGATAGGAACCCTGGTGTACAATCTGTGGAGTTAGTTTCCAGAAATATCTGGGAGGACAGTCTTTGTTTTAAGGATGTAGATTCCTATTCAGGATACTGGATATATTGAGATGTCCACAGGGCCTCTTAGGTTAGGTATGGATAGGAACCCTGGTGTACAATCTGTGGAGTTAGTTTCCAGAAATATCTGGGAGGACAGTCTTTGTTTTAAGGATGTAGATTCCTATTCAGGATACTGGATATATTGAGATGTCCACAGGGCCTCTTAGGTTAGGTATGGATAGGAACCCTGGTGTACAATCTGTGGAGTTAGTTTCCAGAAATATCTGGGAGGACAGTCTTTGTTTTAAGGATGTAGATTCCTATTCAGGATACTGGATATATTGAGATGTCCACAGGGCCTCTTAGGTTAGGTATGGATAGGAACCCTGGTGTACAATCTGTGGAGTTAGTTTCAGAAATATCTGGGAGGACAGTCTTTGTTTTAAGGATGTAGATTCCTATTCAGGATACTGGATATATTGAGATGTCCACAGGGCCTCTTAGGTTAGGTATGGATAGGAACCCTGGTGTACAATCTGTGGAGTTAGTTTCCAGAAATATCTGGGAGGACAGTCTTTGTTTTAAGGATGTAGATTCCTATTCAGGATACTGGATATATTGAGATGTCCACAGGGCCTCTTAGGTTAGGTATGGATAGGAACCCTGGTGTACAATCTGTGGAGTTAGTTTCCAGAAATATCTGGGAGGACAGTCTTTGTTTTAAGGATGTAGATTCCTATTCAGGATACTGGATATATTGAGATGTCCACAGGGCCTCTTAGGTTAGGTATGGATAGGAACCCTGGTGTACAATCTGTGGAGTTAGTTTCCAGAAATATCTGGGAGGACAGTCTTTGTTTTAAGGATGTAGATTCCTATTCAGGATACTGGATATATTGAGATGTCCACAGGGCCTCTTAGGTTAGGTATGGATAGGAACCCTGGTGTACAATCTGTGGAGTTAGTTTCCAGAAATATCTGGGAGGACAGTCTTTGTTTTAAGGATGCAGATTCCTATTCAGGATACTGGATATATTGAGATGTCCACAGGGCCTCTTAGGTTAGGTATGGATAGGAACCCTGGTGTACAATCTGTGGAGTTAGTTTCCAGAAATATCTGGGAGGACAGTCTTTGTTTTAAGGATGTAGATTCCTATTCAGGATACTGGATATATTGAGATGTCCACAGGGCCTCTTAGGTTAGGTATGGATAGGAACCCTGGTGTACAATCTGTGGAGTTAGTTTCCAGAAATATCTGGGAGGACAGTCTTTGTTTTAAGGATGTAGATTCCTATTCAGGATACTGGATATATTGAGATGTCCACAGGGCCTCTTAGGTTAGGTATGGATAGGAACCCTGGTGTACAATCTGTGGAGTTAGTTTCCAGAAATATCTGGGAGGACAGTCTTTGTTTTAAGGATGTAGATTCCTATTCAGGATACTGGATATATTGAGATGTCCACAGGGCCTCTTAGGTTAGATATGGATAGGAACCCTGGTGTACAATCTGTGGAGTTAGATGCGGAAAGATAGAGATCTACCCTCAGGACCAAGGAGACGCAGCAGCCCACCTAGGGATAACCATTTGACAACCACGTGGCCAAAGTGGTTAGAAAAACATTTTATATAGCCCACCTAATCATGAAGGGATTCACATCTAGATCAGGGGAGGTCATCGTGCCTCTTTACTCATCCCTCATCAGGCCCATAATTGAGTACAATGCCCCTTTTGGGATGTACCTTACCAGACACCTGCAGCAACTGGAAAGACCCCAAAAGTACCTCAGCAAGAGGATCAAAGGGCTCAAACAGATGCCATATGCTGCCTTGTTAAAGAAACTCTAGCTCTACTCAGTGGCATATCGCCTGCTCAGAGGCGGTCTGTGCCTGATGTATAAAGCCATGTTCAACCCGGAATTAATGGACATGCTGCACCTCAGAAAATCCAAATCCCATCGAGCTACGTGCTCGAGAGACTTGAACCTCAGCACTGAAATAAATAGGACATGCTGGAGGGACAGATTCATAACCCAGAGGCTCCCTTCAATCTGGAATAAAATCCCAGTCCAAGTTAGGCAGAGTCCCTCATTGACTCTCTTCAAGAGGAATCTTGATGAGTGGATGGGGGATCGTAGGTTTACCCCGGGTATCACTTCTGTGTCACTGTTAGACAGAGGAACAGTATACTAACCTTGAAAAAGGGCACAGCAAAATTAATTTAAAATGGGTGGCGAAAGCCAAACACACTCTGGCTAGGCTTATAAATGCCCTAGGGCAGATAGCCTTGTATGAACCTATGAGCCTATATATATAGATATATATATAGATATATATATATATAGATATATATAGATATATATATATATATATATATATATATATATATATATATATATATATATGTGTAAACATATATACATACAAATGCCTACATCTATAGATAGATACATCTACATCTATATGTCTAAATATATACAGCATGTTATATATGTGTAAGCAAATATATATATCTATGTAGGTATATACAGACATAGTTATATTTATGTAACCAGATATATATAGGTATATACAGACATGCATCTGTAGATAACAATGGGTAAATAACAACATATATGCCCAAATGCACCGTTAATGGGATTGAGAGGCCTCAAACAATATCTGTCTTGTACGAATAGGTATACCCCCCCAGCCAAACACGTCCGCCCTGCAATACACTACCAAGTGTTGCAGATCCCATAACCAGGACACTGGAGACTGTATGAGCCACCCATACAAATGACAATCATTGCCTGCAACATATACCCACAGAGAAATCAAAGGATATAACACCACACACAGGTTTGCATAAATGGGAAAGTTTTATTTGTGTACTATTACAGTTGTATATGCCATGTGGTATAGCTGTTTAGACACGGACATCCACATAAACTGAGTAATGCAACTGTGAAACAGTTATACTAATACAGTAGTCTGGAAAAGTTAACAAATGTTGCTGCCGAGGCCAAGGCCATCAAGTAGTACAATAGTAAAGACAGACTGGGCCACAGGACATCAAACAATCAACAGTAAGTAATGTAGATGTATAGTTCAGCAGCCTCTATCTACACCCTGTAGACAATCCCTAGGGGATAAAGACCTCAGCTGACACAATGGGATGTAACTGTTACATAACAAGTCACAACTGACACCATCACAAGCACACTGACAAACAGAACAGTCTGTATGGCAGGTGGCAGTAGGCCTGCATTTAACCAAGGTGGATTGTATGGTAATGTACATCGATATACCTTAATGCAGCTCACCCCTGATTGTCTTCAGGACTTTGGACTTTCAGGATTCTGTAGCGCTCCCATATACATATATGTATATATAGATATATGTATATATAGATATATGTATATATAACTATATATGTATGCACATCCTATGTGTACAGATATGCTTAATTATGTTGGTATATATGTAGATATCAATAACTATATATGCATACATATCTATTCTGATATACCTACTACTGTCACTATATATGTAGATATCCATACGTATATGTGCATATGTATCTCTATCTGTATATGTGTAGACATATATTTTTCAGTATATGAATATATCTGGGTGTTTATTTGTATATACCTTGTCTAAACAGCTATACCACATGGCATATACAACTGTAATAGTACACAAATATAGAGGGGTTGGGAGCTGGCATAATGGTTAAGGTATTTGCCTTGTAGAAACAAGGTACAAGGTTTGATTCTCAAGTGAGATAATTGGCTAAAATGGCCTACAAGGGCAGTTAGCCCAGTACTAACCTATGAACCTAAAGCTATGTACATATACATATACATCTATGTATGTTGATATGTATATGTGTATGTCTATATAGATATCTGGATAATCATATGAACATATATCCTCACCATATGTCTTGAACATGGAGTGTAGCCCTACCCCAGACCCTATAGTCCCAACTTTGTAGTGCAAGGGGATGTCAGGTATGTATAGCAGGTATATTTGTAGACTATTGCTACTGTAATAGGGAGTCTCCTCACAGACATGATGTGTGTGGGAGGTCACATCTCCTTTTAACATGTGAGCCATTGGCTACTGACAGACATCTGAAGGACATCATAGTACAGTACCATGGCTAGCACGTAATGCTCCTGTGGACTACAGCAGGGATAATGGCCAATATATGTGGACAGTCTGACACATTCTGGACAGTCCAGAGGTATACACATAACCCCTTAGTGCAAGACATATGGACCAATCCTGACAATGTGGATGTTAACAGCCATGTAGATGGGTATAACACGTAACTACTGGTATACATGTGCCCCTATAGGTTATGCATTCACACATCCCTGCCTATCCTGTCACATACTAACCGCTGGTACAGAGGTGCCATGGCCACATACTACCCACTAAATATTGACATACATCTGTACAGCATCTCACTGCTCTGTCTGACATACATAACTGTTATGGTGGCCCTGTGGCAAGTATCTGGACATTACATCTCACTGGGTATGTACACTAAGCTGCTAGGCATGTAACAAAGCACTGTGCAGGCTACAGGCAGACCGGCTCAACACTGGCCTACATTTCCTATGGGGGAATGCACGTGTACCTGCATATATAGCAGGCTCTACAGGCATGCCACAGCACAGAGTAACATACACCTGTGTAAAAGTGCATAACCACAACCAATGTGAACACAGCCACATATGGTATGCTAACATATTATTGCAGTATATGGTTCAACACCAACCTCATATGTGCCACTCACACATTATCCCTACATATACTGGGCCGCTACACAGTGTGCTCCAATGCCTGTCTGTGGTATGAGACATATGCGTGTATGGCCCTACAAACATATCAGCCAATAGAGTAACATACAGTGGAGCAGCATGTAACATCAGATAGAACAGGACCAAGAACAATGATATCTACCACAGTCTGTACACAGGCCAAGGTACATATTAACAATACACACACTGCCAACAATCACTATACATACACAGACCACAGTACTGTACACACAACCACAGAATGTCCAGGTTATGTCATGAAATATAACCTCTACTATACATAATATGTATAGCAGTCTGATATCTCACTGGCTTGTTATCAGCTATGATGTCACTAATTATGGTGTGCAGCACATATGCACCCATTACTGCATGACATATGTACAAAGGTTGACAGGGTTGTGGCTGGAGGCACATACACAGGGCCAATATTGACATGTTGCCGTGATAACCTTATACATTTACTGTTGTAACTGAGTTTGTTGCAACATATGTTCTATGAGGGATATGAAGTCAGTAACTCTCACGGCTGTCACCATCTACAGACTGCAATCCTTACACTACCTTCTGCTGTTCACAGGTAGGTGCTCTGTGGGTAACACCGGAAACAAAAGACACCACATACTGGCCAGTCTGCGGATGACCTTACAGATGGGTGTTCCCTCATAAACATAGCACTGACATGGCAGGTATGGAAACATGTAGGACAGCCATATCACACACACCCTGTTAAACCAACATTACTCCAAATGCAGTATAGCAGCACTTACAGTCTGTAGTCAGGTCAGGCACATCCCCCTCCTGTGTGTTGGCCTGTTTCCACAGTGTATGTTGTTAGAGGTAAATCCCCAATCCATCTGATATGCTGTTTGCCAAAAAACAGATTGAGTTCCTGCTCACAGTGAATGAAAGGCCCAACCAACATGATGTTCCTAGATATTGGTGTGTGTGTTTTCATGCAATTGGCTATGGGAATGTTACCACAGCTGCTCCACATGCAATCAGCCAGAGGAGGGCTGCAATTCGTGCAGAGATCATCAGCAAATCCTGAGCATCACTTAAAATACACATACTGCTGCTTAAGCAATGCAGGTGTAAGTCTCCACATCTACCAGAGAGGGAGTGAGAAAGGCAGACAGAGGCACAGAAAAGCCAGGGAGGGGTGGGAGAGTAAAACTTAGGCATGTTTGTGTCACACACCTACCAGTACAGGGTATCAAACCCCTGACGACTATGAAGTGCTATCACATGGCCATGCAGTTAGTGGGTGTGCCACATAGGTTACATGTTGGGGAGCCCTCAGAACGTATATGTGATGGTGAGTGACATCTACAACAGGGATATGGTAGCTACGTGGTAGGTGTAGTACACGTGCCTGTTCGTATGAACAGGTGTCAGTATAAACACAGCCACACTCTCACAGGGATGCACACACACTGACTCACTAGGCAGCACCAGCAATACAACTGATCACTAGTGGGATTGCCACAACACAGTACTGTGCAGGTATCACATGCACCACAGGGGTCATATGTAGGTTATATGTGAAAAGGGTATGTGGAGGTATCTGACATCAGACAGCATGCTTCAATATGCCAGTGGGGGTTGTAGTGATTGTGAATGTGGCCATACGCATCATACACCACACACACAGACACAGGTGCCAGTACTGACATGCATGGGTGCACTTCTTCACAGGTGTGTTGTGGTTGATGGTTCCAGATGGCTATGCAAGGCTAGGTGATGAGTATACTTTGGCATCAGGCCACATGACAATGGTCTGCAATGTGTCTCAGAGGTGTAGTGTCTGGAGTTGCCCACACAGGTGGGTACTGTATTCACCATCCAGTCACTTGGGTGACTATTGCGTGTGGCCAATGCTGTGCGTTGCTTGCTATGTATGTGTTCCTTAGTCCATGATATGGACAGTGTCTGGGATGTGCACTCCTTCCACATGCATGTACATTGACATGTGGAACTGTATCTGGGGTGTCTGGCCCATGTTGTGTACACAGAGTGTTATCATCAGATGTGCCAGTCCTGGCCTCATGTGTCGGTAACTGTTAATGGACAGCAGGTTGTTACTGCACCTACATTAATAGCATGATACTGGTATTCCCTGGTGTCAGTGGCATCTGTCCATACAGGGCTTGTGTTTCAGGCATGGTATGTCCTTTGTGGATCACATTTGATGGCACCACAGGTGTTGCAGGTGTCTAGTGGGGAACATGGGGGAGGTGCACTGTCAGCATGTACATGACTATTGGACTAATCGACAGGGTGCCATGCACTTTGTAGCCCACTGCAATCACACCATGGTTACTATCAGTGGGCAATATGCAGGGAACTACCAACACAGCAGCTTTTGCCTAGGCAAGTGTGTGTGTGTGTGTGTGTGTGTGTGTGTGTGTGTGTGTGTGTGTGTGTGTGTGTGTGTGTGTGTGTGTGTATGAGACATGGGTTGAGAGTGTTCCCTGGGTAATACAAGTGTTGCTAATGTTGTTCAGCTGGCATTTATGTCACATTTAGGGGTATGGATTTGCACCCCAGTCTCTTGGCTATTTCACATCTGTTATCCCTGTACAGTGGACATTGAGATATATACTTGGCCCATCATATAAGAAGTTTGCAATACTCACTCCACATTGAGTCTAGTTGTTACACACTCACAACCACCTCCACACAGAATACAAATGACAAACACAGACACACACACCTATCACATCTGGGATTAGAACTCCTACCTAACTAGTATATTACAATACAGCACTATGCCATTATAGGATGCGCCACAGAGACTACTGAAGTACTCCTTCCCCAAAGGTATATTTCACAGTGAATGACATCAGCAGGATTGCCAAAGTAGGGCATTTTAATTGTACTGAGTGTGACTAGCCTAAAATGCATTGCTCCCTACACAGACATGGAAACAGACACAAAACATCCACAACTGCCATGTATGGGAATAGAACCCCTATCAGAGTTCTATATCACACTACAGCATGATGCTGTTATAGGATGCACCACAGGGATTGCTGGAGTGCCCCTTTCCCAAAGGTATATTTCACAGTGAATGACAGCAGGATTGCCAAAGTAGGGCATTTGAATTATACTGAGTGTGACTAGCCTAAATGCATTGCTCCCTACACAGACATAGAAACACACACAAAACATCCACAGCTGCCACGTGTGGGCATAGAACCCCTACCAGAGTTCTATATAACACTACAACATGATGCTGTTATAGGACACACCATGGGAATTGCTGGAGTGCCCCTTCCCCAAAGGTGTATTTCACAGTGAATGACATCAGCAGGATTGCCAAAGTAGGGCATTTGAATTGTACTGAGTGTGACTAGCCTAAATGCATTGCTCCCTACACACACACACACACACACACACACACACACACACACACACACACACACACACACTTGCCAATTCCGGAATTAGAACTCCTACCTATTTTATCAGACTACAGCTGTTCGCAGTTATGGAACACACTACAGAGATTACTGGGCTACAACCTTCCCAGATATGTATTTCTAGGTGGATGACATCAGCAACCTTACCGAAGTAGAGCATTTGAAATGTAGGAAGTGTGACTATCCTAAAAAGCATTGCTTTCTACACACACACACACACACACACACACACACACACACACACACACACACACACACACACACACACTTGCCAAGTCTGGAATTAGAACTCCTACCTAACTATTTTATCAAACTACAGCTGTTCACAATTATGGAACATGCTACAGAGATTACTGGGTGTCAACCTTCCCAGAGATGTATTTCTAGGTAGGTGACATCAGCAGCCTTGCCAAAGTAGAGCATTTGAATTGTAAGGAATGTGACTACCCTAAAAAGCATTGCTCTCTACACAGACAGAGACAGACAGACACACACACACTCACACATACACACACTTGCCAAGTCTGGAATTAGAACTCCTACCTAACTGCTTTATCACACTACAGTGGTACGCAGTTATGGGATATGCTACTGAGATTACTGGGCTACAAGCTTCCCAGAGATGTATTTCTAGATGGATGACATCAGCAGCCCTACCAAAGTAGAGCATTTGAATTGTAGGGAGTGTGACTACCCTAAAAAGCATTGCTCTCTACACAGACAGGGACAGATAGACAGAGAGACACATACACACACGTACACACTTGCCAAGTCTGGGATGAGAACTTCTACCTATTTTATCACACTGCAGTGGTACACAGTTATGGGACCCGCTACTGAGATTACTGGGCTACAACCTTTCCAGAGATGTATTTCTAGGTGGATGACATCAGCAGCCTTACCAAAGTAGAGCATTTGAATTGTAGAGAGTGTGACTACCCTAAAAAGCATTGCTCTCTACACAGACAGAGACAGACAGATACACACAGTTGCCAGGTCTATGATTGGAACTCCTACCTAACTAATTTATCACACTACAGCAGTACGCAGTTATAGGACACACTATGGAAATTAGTGGGCTACAACTCTCCCAAAGGTGTATTTCACAGTGGATGACCTCAGCAGGCTTGCAATAGTAGGGCTATGAGGAGGGCAGTGTGTGTGCATGATCCATAACCCATTCATCTAGAGGTTGACACACCACATGTGGGCACACACAGGGTCATATTTCACAGGTACATGTATACAGCTGCTAGATGACTACTTCCTTTCACAGTCATGTTGCACAGCTAGCACTTGTACCACATAGTCTGCAATGCTGACAGATACCAGTTGCTAGTATCTACAGTGAGTGACATCTGAACCTCATGTGGTTGTGGCCCTTTGGCTGTGTGCTTGGTGGGACAGGCCTGGATGGCTCCTTGTCTCAGTCACCCTCTTCCAGACATCTATGTATGTCTACCTTTGGCTTATTATAGTATGTTGTTCTTAGATATAGGTCTGTATTCCTATCCAGTGTGTGTGCAAAGCATGAGTGGTGCATACTGAGGAGTGTCTGCACTAACATCTGTGACTGCCAGATATGTCTGGTCCACTGGTGTTTGCAGACAGGGCCTTCATTTGTTTAATTGTGTGAGCATGCCCAGTATGACCTTTCAGTATGTTGTTGACTGACATTGCCTTCATTTCTCTAAGTGTGTGAGCATGTCCAGTATGCCTGCCTGTATTGAATGTGTGGATCGAGTCCAGGTAGTTTGTACTGCAGTGCAGACCTTTGTGTTGTACACCTACAGGTAGCATACTGTTTCTGCAGGGTATCCGTCGATCATTTGGCATTGACTGTTACTACATATCTACATAGGATGGGGGGGCATACCTGACTATTTCTACATTTCTACACAGGATTGGGGGGCACACCTGACTGTTACTACATTTCTACATAGGATGGGGGGCACCCCTGACTATTTCTACATTTCTACACAGGATTGGGGGGGCACACCTGACTGTGACTACATTTCTATGTAGGATGGGGGGGCACATGTGACTATTTATGCATTTCTACACAGGATTGGGGGAACACCTGACTGTTACTGCATTTCTACATAGGATGAGTGGGAACACCTGACTATTCCTACATTTCTACACAGGATTGGGGGGGCACACCTGACTGTTACTACATTTCTACGTAGGATGGGGGGCACACCTATTTCTACATATCTACAAAGGATTTGGGGGCATGCCTGACTGTTATTAAATTACTATGTAGGATGGGGGGGCACACCTGACACTTGTACACATTTTCTATTTGTACTGGTATGTCAGGTACTCCATTTCATTCTGTATTCCAAGCTATCATGCTGACTAGAGGCATACCAGTGTACTACAGATCTTAGCTTTGATTTACCTACATATTAGTTTCTGACTTTCTACCCTTCCGAACAAACATCCCACTGCCTGACCTGCTGTGGTCTGTTTGTGTAGGCATGGGGGGAGGTTACCCATAGGCATCATTCAGAGTCCATAGTACAGCCTTTGTTTATGTTTGTCTACACCTGTCCTGCTTTCTGTGACTATTGTTGGGTATGTGAACTCCCCCTGACTGACATGTGTGAGTCATTTACCTTGTGGGTGTCCCAGTATTGAGGATGGTGCTGCAGGGCTGCCTATGTCGGATGCACATAGTACAATCCCTACACATGGTTGAGTACAGGTACTGTCATGTTTGGCATCCCTTTTACTGTATGCGAGAGTCAGAGAGAGGTGTTATTCCCTGGGTCCCTCCAGTGTCAGTGTATGTGCTATGCATTGCCTCTTTGCCAAGGCCAGGGCATACTGGGTACGCCTCCTTCTGCCTACTGGGGAAGGCTCAGGTTGTTCCTCCTCCGAGTCACTCTGTACCTGTGCAGGCCTTGGCAATGGTGGGGGTCTGTGTGGCTTTGCCCCGTGCTGTTCCTGCTGCAGCTGTTTCCGCAGGATCATATTGTGTAGCATGGCACATACGATGACAATTTGGGTACATGTAGCTGGTGAGTACTGCAAGGCTCCACTAGATGTGTCCAGGCAATGGAACCATGACTTGAGAATCCCAGACACATGCTCTACTATAATTCTGGTATGTGCGTGTGCCTCATTATGGAGTTCTTGTTCGGGTGTGTGTGCATTTCTGATGGGTGTCATCAGCCACGGCTCCGGTGTGTATCCAGCATCCCCCACTAGGTGACTGTGAGGGATGTCCCCATTGACAAATCTCTGGTACAGCTGTGACAGATGCCAGATGTGGGAATCGTGATAGCTTCCAGGACAGCCAGAACACACATTCATTATTATGCCCTGGGCATCGCACACGACCTGGAAGTTGATGGAGGGGAAGCCCTTGTGGTTGATGTAGACCCTACCTCACTCACCGGATGGTGCTTTGATGTGTATGTTCATGTAGTCTATAGCACCCACTAACTCAGGGTATTCTGCTATTTGGTGGAACAGTTGCATATTGCTGGCCAACGCCTCACGGGTGTTGGGGAAATATATGTGCTCACCGACATGTGCTGACATGGCATCCAGGACCTGGTGGAGTACCCTGGATACTGATGCCTGTGAAATCCCCATCATACTCCCAGTTGGCCTTTGGAAGGTACCTGTAGCTAGTATTCTTAGGCCTACACATACCTTGGTATCCACTGGGATGGGTTCCCCTTTGTTAGTTCTGTGTGTCAGGCATGGCCGGCACAGCTCAACAATTTGCTGTAGGAGGTCCCTGTCCACCCTATAGCGCTCCACTATCTCCAGCTCATGTAGCCCCTAGTAGGTTACCCCAGGTCTGTATACTCTTCTCTGTCACCTCACTGTGGGTTGGTCGACAGCATTCACATCCTCACCACCCTCGGTCTCTTCCGCAAGTTGTTGCATGATAGCTATTGCAGCCCCTATCATTTTGTTGTTTTGATTGTTAAAAGTTCCCCACTTGTTTACACTGGTGGTGTACAGTGTGGGAAAAACCAGAGGGGAAGGTATTTGCATAGTTTATAGTAGTGTTCTGGGCTGGGCTGGTCTGCTGCCTGTGTAATTGGCTAATTCTGATACATTTCACCTGCCAGTTTCTCCTAGATTACCTTCCTACTGCTGTTGTCCCTTCTGATTGCCTTCCTGTTTAAGCCCAGGGGCGCACCGCACAAACACAGTGCTCAAATGTGCACAGAACTGCTATTTCCTGGTTTAACTGTTTTTTAAACCTTTAAAACCTGGTGTACACCCGCTTAGGTAATGTAAAGAGTGCTAGGCAGAGTCAGACACCCATGCTTAGCTGTGCTTAGCTAGGAGCAAGCCTGAGCTACAGGGCTCCAATCTGCTTACACTGTGCCTCTCACTACCCCCCCCCCCCCATGGTGTCAGCTAACTCCTAGGCTTGCACCAAACTATTCGTTCCTCACTAAAAGAATATAGGGCATTAATAACATATCCTGTGAAGACAGCCTCAAAACCCTATCCCTGTATTCTGTCATTCAAGGTGTCTTTTGACTCCTTAATATCCACAAAACAAACTTCACCATAATTACCATTCTAAAGACTTAAATCTTACCTGTGATATAAATAGGACATGCTGGAGAGACATTTATGTATTCTAGGAATTACCCTTTCTCTGGAACAGGTTCCCCATCCATGTGAAGCAGAGTTCTGAAAGTCAAGGTCTATGAGTCACTTCAAATGTCAGCCTGACCCACTATTTGGTGACAAAGCCAATATGGTTAACTTAGTAGAATAACTATTATCTCTTATGAGATCCTAATCCATTTAGTGAAATTGTAACATTGTAAGATTCCTATGTCTATTGAAAGGAGCATACAGTCATCTTCATAGAATTTGGGTTCCTCTCCCTTCTTGTCCCTCAACTCACACAGTTCTCCCCTTACTGCGCTCACTAGATCTTCCATCACCAATATGAATAGTTCTGGAGACAGTGGACACAATTTTAACCATCCTGCATTATATCTGTCCTACTCCTGAAAGGCCCACATTTACCATTACCACCAGCTCCAGAGTTCTATTTATGGCTTTTATTCATAGGATCATAGGATTATAGGAGGTTACTAGGCTAATGGACCCAGGGCCCTTACAAGTCTAACCAAGTTCAAACCGTGTTCCCAAGAGTGTCTGGTTCAAACAGACACTAAAATTTATCTCTGCCATTTTCTCCCATGCCTCTAGTTTCTAGTACTCTCCATAAAATGTTTTGGCACACCAAATCTAAGCCTTTTTGTAGATCTAGTAGTACCATATATATTTCTTCCTCATTCTTATTTTCCTCACCTATCATAAATTGCACTAACTCTCACCAGCTGCCATCTGCATACCTATCCTTGATTAATCCATTTTGGCTCTTTTGTATGATGTGTGTCATGATAATATCAAATATTATGTCCAGCATCTTTGACATGATCGTAATATCCATAATATCAGTGATAATGGAAAATATATTTACTGGTTCCATATGATTTCCCCGCCTTTTTGGGCAAGACTGAAATATATGCCCTTTCATAGATAATGAGGTTACCTTGCTTTCCACATCCTCCTATATTCTCCTGTTAGGGTCATCCATAAGGTCTCCATAACCCATTTGGAGAATTCCAGTAGGAATCCATCTATGCCTAATGCTTTTTTTCTCCTTCATTTTTAAACAGTACATTATTTCTTCTATTGTTATTCATTCTATTGCATCCAATCTGTTTCTCAGCTCTTCTTTTAATTCATATTTTTACTTCATCCTTCCCTTGTCAGCTCTGATTGTTTTCTACATAGTTCTTGGTAATACTCTTTAAATATTCCTTAATCCTTCTGAGCTATCATACCTCCTCCCCTTAGTCTCTTTCATATTTTTCAAATCCCTTCTTTTCTTCTTTGTCTTGTATCTTTTGCCAGGTCTTTGCCTGCAGTTTTACTCCATCCCCTAGTAATCCTTTCAATACATTTACTCATTTGTGGATGTCATGTATTTTGCCCCAATTCCATCCATAGTATTTCTTCCTTTCTAACATCTTCTCATCATCTCCCACTTTCTCCTTGTTCATCTTGTATTTTTGCCAGTTGTAGCTCTATTTTCTCTAACTCCTTTCTCCAGATCTTATATTTGCTTCAATCCTCATACCAGTATTTCCTTCTGATTCCTATCTTCATTCTGTCCCAACAATTCTCTTGTACTTTCTCTCTTTACTGTTCATTCTCCCTGATGGGCTCTTCTGTTATCCTCTTCAGCTTCGCCTCTTTCTCCTTCTCCATCCATTTTACTTTTTTATTAATTTGTTCATATATTCCCATTGGCAGTTTCAGTGTTGTGTTGTCTGATCTCTCTCTCTCTCTCCTGTATTCCTATTCCCTCTACTTGTTGATCAGGTCTTCCTCCCTTCCTGTGACGCTATCTAACCTGCTTACTTACATAGTGATGTGTACTGCTTTGCGACTGGGTATTTCTCCAACTACAAATCCTTCTATTTATTTCTTTAGTTAGTAAGTAAGTTATTTATCTATTTAGTTAGTTAATTTTCTAATTTCCTTTCTTCATTTGTTAACTAGGTAAACACTGGATCATTTTCAGACATGACCCAGGCCAAAAAGGTAACAACAAATATGCAACAGTTTATACCTGAACTAAAACAAATGAAATAAAATACACAGTGATGGATTAGATTCATATGTAGTTCTTAGCTCAATATTGCATTTACCCCAAACAACATGATGATGGTTATAATTATCCTCTAGTATGTGTCCTAAACAACAAATGCTTGCAGATTTTCAAATGTATATTAGCAGCCATGGAATGAGCTCCTGAGTCACACACACACACACACACACACACACACACACACACACACACACACACACACACACACAGACACACACACACACACACACACACACACACACACACACACACACACACACACACACATATAGACTGGAGAATTTACAGAGGAGTCCCTAGGACAGCTGCACTTGTCATAATCTACAAGGTAAGATATTAGAAGTTTGCAAAACACTAGAAGACTGTCACTTTTTCTTCTTCTTTCAGCTTTTCCCGGTTAGGGGTCACCACAGTGGATCACCTGTCTGCTAATGATTGGCAGTGGAGTTTTACAGTGTCGAGTTGCCAGCCCGGCACCCAACCTTCTACAGAAGGCACACACATGCATGCACTCATGCCTAGGGCCAATTTAGAGTGTCCAATCCACCTACAGCATGTCTTTGGGATGTGGGAGGAAACCGGAGCACCCGGAGAAAACCCACGTGACCACATGGAGGACATGCAGACTCCACACAGAAGGCACCCCAGCCAAGAATCGAACCAGAGAACCTCTTGCTGTGAGGTAGCAATGCTAACTGCTGCACCACCGTGGCCACCCACTAGAAGAAGACTGTCACTATTTTGCACATTTTATGGCAAAGCGTTCGAGAAGCTGGAAGCAACTTTACTTAATGCTTTCTTCCTGGCAGCTAAGGTGAATGCAGGCCTTTAAATCAGAAGCTCTCCTGGCTTCTCAAATTGTAAGTGAAGTTTTTAATATAGAATTTGTTTATAAGTGGAGGTAATACCTGCCATTCATTAGCTTGACAACGAGTTATTGAGTAAGTAATTAGCCCTAGCCTTTACTGGCATCTGCTTAGTTTTCTATACTTCTTGCATCTCCCTTCCTACCCATTCCATTCTTTCCTACAATTTTCTGTTGCCATATTCCATGTTTCTTAACTTTACTTCTATTGTAGTACATTTTTATGGCTAACCACAAAATTAGTCCATTACCCCCATGACTATACTTCTACTTAACTTTCTTGCTATCTCTCATCCTTTCCTCTTTTTGTTCTATCATTCATGATCTCTGACCTCTTCTTCTTTCTGCTCTTCACTGCTCCCAAGGACTATGCTTTATTTTATAATTGTTACTAATGTCCAAATGTTTATTCCCACTGCCTTCTTTCCTAGTTTATCTGTGGCTTTCCTTTCTTCTTTCATTAGCTTTGGACAATAGCCTTGTCTTTTGGCTCTGCACCCTTTGGGATAATAGCACACCATATCCAGTGTGTTAAGTGAAAATATGTAACTTTGTATGTTATAGAGTATCAATTGAGAAAATGCAGTGATTTTGTTATTCTCTGTCAGTCCATCCTCTCCTCTTCTCCATAATTATCTTTTTTTTTCTTTTCAGCTTTTATGCTCCTTTGCAACTTTACCCTCATTTATTCTCCTTCTGGTCACCTATTCTTCCACCAGATTTCTTGCTTTGCAGGCTGTCTGATGTCCAGTACTCCTCATATGAATGTGTGGTATCTTCCATTTCCATCTCTGACCCTCTACTATTTTCCTATGTCATTCATTGTTCTCACTTTGTTGTATTCTGCCACTTCTCATGTGCAACTTTGTTCTGTCATTCAATTCTTTGTCTACTTTTCCTCTGCTTCCCACTGTCCTTGCTGTATCTCCTGTTGTTTTTCTCTTGTATTACCTGCATTCTCTGTTGGTCTCTCTCTCTCTCTCTCTCTCTCTCTATCTCCTTGTAGCCTTACTTTCCTTATTTTGCTCCTCTTTTCTGGCCTTATTTCCTGGCGGAACATTTGAGTTTTATGATTGGCCTATTTTCCTTATTCCTCCCTTCTGTGTCACCTTCAGTTTGTTTCCCATTATTTATTTATTTATCATTGTTTACCTGGAAAGTCTGACTGGGTTATACTCGTTTTCAGTGGAAGCCTGGGGAGAACAGCTCCATTTGCTTACATTATATTATACTAAATTCCAGTTAAACACATAGTATTACATTTCTATTTACATTTATACATACACAGTACTAACATTTATACATTCTAAAATGTTACAGAGGTGGAACTTTCTCAAGAGAAAGCCCCCATGCAACTTAATAGAGCATACAGGCAGCAGTTATGTATAAAAATTGTTTTGTCATTTCAGTGAGAGGTTGAGAGTATTCTTTTAAGGAGAGTATTTGGAGAGTATCATATGGTGAACACAAAGTCTTAACCTGGTGATAAGCATGTGCAAGATCAGGACTGGTTAAGATGTTGGTAAGGATTTAATAAACTCCGTATAGGAATAGTGTAAGGCCTACATGGAAGGTACCATAGCTGTACGGTTACTGAATCAGTGTAGGGGGTGAGTTACAGTGTCCGTCGATGAGTAACACACTCCCTGCACTGTCAAAGTGCCAGATGGTACTGAAATATAAGAGTTAAATATTTTATTTTCATTCTTTTTAGTGTTTGAGGGGCACGGTGTGGTGCTTAGCAATGGACACATGCCAGACATCTAAAACTAAAAAACAGATACTTTTAATTTTGATATGAAAGGTCAAGTTTAAACATAGCTGAGTTGGATTGTGTGGTGTGGCATGGTGCTCAGCAGTGCTTAAATGTAGCTGAGAGCTATATAAAAATGTAAAGGAGCAGTCAACATATCCACGTAGCTGAATGGTTTGAGTCTCTGCCATGTGTGCAGTAGGTGCATGGTTCAAATAGACAGGCCATTCAGCTTTTGTATTTGATAGCAATATGTTATAAATAATTTTTTTAGTGATGTATTTATTGACATTTGTTAACCGGGGTTAGTCCACCTGGGCCAGAAGCCTATTTTCAGTGCAGACTCGAGGTGAAAAGCTCCACTCATACACTATCTTGGAGTGTAGATTTTATGTACTATAAAGTAGTGTATGAATGCAGCTTTGCACTTCTATATTTCCTGACCTTATATATTTTACTTTCTTTATCTTGGAGTGTAGATTTTATGTACTATAAAGTAAAGAAAGTAAAATATATAAGGTCAGGAAATATAGAAATAATATACATACGTAGAATAATAAACTAGTGGGGATGAATAAATAATTTAATTTCTTTCCATTTGTTTTAATTAAAAGTTTGGGTTGCTCCTAGCTAAGCTCTGCTAAGACCTGCTAAGCTAAGCCAAGCAATGCTTAAACAAGACCCGATTTAGCACTTCTTAGCAATGTGTAGCTCCACTTAGCTGCTTTGGGCACTGCTAAGGAATCCCAGTTTAAGCAATCCTATGCCCAGCTAAGCAGGTTTTCACACTAAGCATTGTTAAGCATTGCCAGCTTAAGCACTGTTCAGCTGAGCTCAGCGAGTTTCTGCAGTGCTAAGCAAAGCTGAGAATTTTGAAAAATGGCCCAATGGCAGCAAATGGCTGGAAACAGCCTTATTTAAGTGCAACAGGTGGGAATACAGCCAGACTCTGTTGGAGTTTAATCTTGGCAGAGACTATGGCAGGAGTTGTAGAGGGTGAGTGCTTCCAGGCACAGCGGTGGGGCATTTTGGAATCCAGGGTCATGGTTGTATCCTGTGGCTCCACTTACCCTACCTCAACCAGCCGCTGCACCTGGTTCAAGCTTATCTGGGACCCATCTTGGAGCTGCCCACTCTGCTGATCCTGCACCATCTACGGGTGGAACCACCTCAGGGGACAGGGCCCATCCCCCCTGGGAGCAGGTGCTGAGAGGGAGTAGTCACCTGCTGACAGCTACCAAGCATAGGGTGCAGGATAATTCAGCAAGGGTATGATGATCGACTGCACTGGATTGAGGGCAGACTGGCCAACCTGGATGGGCTGTCTGGTCCTGGTGCCCAGCCCCCAGTACAGCCACCTTTGGGGCAGTGAAGTAACAGTGGTGACTGCCCATGGGTGGGGAGCTCAGTCCCACTGCTGCCATCTGGGGGCACATTGGTCTCCAATTCCAAAACACCCTCCCAGTCCAAGGTGCTCACCCCCTCATGTGTCATACACTGCCCCTCTCTGCTGTCTTGTCTGTGTTCTCTGTTTGCAAATGCAACCTCTCCTGACCAACTTACCTCCCCAAACGTACCTATAACCCTTTCCGAACATTCTACTCTCACCTTAAATAAATGGGCATCTCTCCCACAAAAAATATCACCCCATATATAGCTCTCCATTTTGCCCACACTTACACTGCTAACAATCAATCAATACAGCAATTAATCCACAAAGTTATGTCACACACACCCCTTTTTCTAGGATATGAGGTTCCAAATTCCAAATTGTCCACAACCTCCACAGTTGTTGCTGTACACAAAATGGAGTGCTATGGTCCTTTCCTACACACA
Organism: Protopterus annectens; assembly: GCF_019279795.1. Classification (NCBI taxonomy): domain Eukaryota; kingdom Metazoa; phylum Chordata; order Ceratodontiformes; family Protopteridae; genus Protopterus; species Protopterus annectens. Next base: position 381,459,884 of record NC_056731.1, read on the forward strand.
TCCTGCACATCCCTACCTGCCTTTCACATTATTATCTCCCCTGCTCGCCGCACCATGCCAACCCGCTTAAACCTGCTTAAAACTGCTTTAATCACCCTGTTCACCGCACCACGCAAACCCTCTTAAACCTGCTTAAAACTGCTTTAATCACCTTATATGTTCCTGACACTGTTATGCAGATTAGAAAAATAATCACCTCTGCCAAGCCTTGAACCTGGGACCCTGTCAACTGCAGCATACTGCATTAGCCCATAAGCTCATAAGAGCATCAGCTGTTTCCATAAACATATCCTGATTGACAGTGATGCACAGCAGCAAAAATAATCACACCTGCCAAGATTTGAACCTGGGACTCTGTCAAATGTAGCATAGTGCATTAGCCCACTAGGCCACTTAGCTCTGATAAGTAGCAGGTGTGTCCATAAACATATCCTGATTGCCAGTGATGCATATCAGCAAAAATAATCACAACTGCCAAGGTTTGAACCTGGGACCATGTCAACTATAGCTTACTGAATTAAACGACTAGATCACTCCCCTCTGATGAATAACAGTAGTTTCTATAAACATATCCTGATCACCAGTGACACACTACTTTTACATACAATGGGATAAATGACAGTATACTTGGGACTGTGGTGTAGACACTAAACTAGTACACAGCCAGATACATGTTGATGGATGTACGTGAGGCCTACAATATCATATAGAGCTGACAACTACATGGACTGCTGCAGAATGTCCACAGTTGTGCCACCTACTTTTGGCATGGTTGTCACAAAACCTATTTTATGTGCTGAAGTACTGGCAAGTCAGTGGAGATTGAGGTTACAAAATCATGACAGACAGTTCAGTGTGACACTTCATACCCATCCAAATACACATGTTCATGCAAATCCTGTGTAACACAATGTTTGCATGCACATAGGTCTTGCAAATACAGCTGCTATAATATTGCCTCAGTAGCTCTATCTGTTACATTCCTAGCATGCTTTACATTTTGACACCCACAGTCCTGGCTTCCATTCCAGTCTGTTGCATGTCAAGTACATGCTTGTCAATACAGCAAATAAATCACTGAGCCCTGCAATTTCTAGCAGAACTGGGTGCTACTACAGTCACTGCCACCCATATTAGCATGCCAGAGGCCTGTAGGTTGGGACACACTTCACAAATATGCATTGTCTTCCTAAATGTCACCTACCACTCTCTGGATGGCACTATTACATAACATATATACCAGAGGTACATGCCTCACCTGGACTGTTATGGGTACCCTCATCCTGACTATCCTGTAACAACAGAACTGACATTGCTCCCTCACTGACATATACAGCTTGCTCTCCCCCATTGTGTTTACAATCCCCAGTATGACTCCTGGGCAGAATGCAGCTGCTACAGTCTGCAACATATGCTGCAGTATGTTCAGCTACTTGCTACAGGCCTACTGTACCTCCCAACCACCTAGAACAGGGAATCCACACAACACCCATACATAAAGGGGTGGGGGATGGTCAAGTGACAGGGACATGTGTCACAGTCTTCCCCTACAAACATACACAGCTGATAGACCAGTGGCTTCTGCAGCAGCATGCAAATTCTGATGCAAATGATGTATGACACTCACATCTGTCTGTCTCCTTACTGACCTCAACCCACAGTGTTAAACAGTAAACTGCCACATAATCACAAAGTCTGCTCACAATGGCCAAACATAGTATGCAAAACTGTGGAAATACCACATAAATCCAAACAGTGGACAGTCTTTCTACCTATCATCTGTGTTGCTGTAGTCCCCACACCTCAATAATGTCCTTCTCACAGAGCAGGAAAAGGGCCAAGGCCTACATGAAGGCCTTGTGTTGCCATGCCATTAGCTAATTAAAATGCAACCCAGCTGTTCTGGATGCAAATAGCTAGAGTTTTTAACAAAGCCTAACTGTGTGTGATCGAGTGTATGGAAGTTGTCAATGTCCTTGTTAATGAGGTTTTTCAAATTTCTCCAAATCTTTTGGGTTTCTAATACCATGATGGGAATGGACCCCATTGCTAAGTCTAAGTATGATTAAAGTTCATGAAATTAGTGTTGTTTCAATCTTTGATGTCAGCCAAAAGTGCTCTTCGCAGCACCCACAATGTGCCCAGTAATGACTCCTGCAATTCGTACAGGGTTACATGAATTGGTAACATATCTAAATATGATTGTAGATTCTTTTTTATAAGACCCATTGCTCCTACTACTATTGGAACTATTTGGGTATCTTTCTTCCACATTGGTCTCGTTTCTGCCTGCAGATCCTGATATTTTATAACTTTGTGTCTCTCTGTATGCAGGACACTGTAGTCACTGGGTGGGGTGATTTCAATGATCAATGCTATTTTTGTCTTCTTTTCTTGGACCACTATATCTGTTTTTCTAACATCTATCTTTTGAACTGTTGGTAATGGGTGATCCCATGGGGTCTATATCACCACATCAAATGGTGATAAGTTCGAAAGCCCTTTGTTCAAACCTAAAAGTCTGAAAACCCTAAACAGCGAACTCATAGAACAGCAATTTTTTTCCCAGAGAAAAAAAATGGCTGCTCCGTGAAAAAAAAAATCACAACTTTAAAACAAACTGAAGTGGGTGGCTTCAACCCCCACACCCCACAACATGGGGGGCTATGCCCCCCACACCCCCCTACTTAAATATACCAACTCTGAGATCGCACTCCAGTTGAGGAAATAGCAAAGCCCCAAAGAAACCCACCGATTTTTTCCCTGGGAAAAAAAAAATCGATGTTCTGTAACTTCGTGGTTTAGAGCTTTCAGACTTTTCGGTTCGAACAAAGGGCATTCGAACTTATCACAATTCGATGTGGTGATATAGACCCGATCCCATGTGATATAAACGTCATCATTTTCTATGATGCTTTGTGGCTCGTTTCCAGTGTTTTTCAGCCACTTTGATACCATAATGTTTGCACAATCCACAGTGCAGCAGTCTTGCCACATTATTATGCCTTTCAGTACATAGTCCTTCTGCCATTAGTTTGTCACAACCAGCAACAAGGTGTGTGACTGTTTCAAATTCAGTTTTACAAAACCTACATTTGTCTGTTTCTCCCACATGTACAATGGACTTTGCAAACCAGCGTGTACGTAGCCCACTATCTTTGGCCGCCATTATTAACCTTTCATTTCTTGGTTTGAATTTGCCCGTCCTTAACCATTCCTGCAGTCATTCTTGACCAACATGAGGTTCCGCCAGAAGTTTTCTATACTTGCAACTATATTTACATTTTTATCCACATTTCTTGCCTTCTCATCTGGTCCTTCACCTTATATTCTTTCTTTTGTTTTTTGGCACATTCAGTTGCTGCCTGGTTTTTATCTAATTCTGGTTTGATTTCTAGTCCTGCTTGACATCAATATGTTTCTGCTAAATTAAGCAGAGAAGCCATCTTAGATTTATTCTACTCATGTTTCAAAACGTTCACTACATTTGGATCTTGTGAGGTCAGTAGATATGTGTGGAGTCCCACGATTGCAGATCTATACATGTAATCAATTTCAAGGAGGCCCATCCCTCCTACAGAACGGGGAATATATAATCTTGGTATACACTGATTTTTATAAATCATTTGGTGAGTACGAAGCATCATTACAAACTGTTCCGTGGCCTTGTAGATCAGCCTAGTTAGGCTGATGGGTCTATAATGTGCCAGATTAGTGGATGTCCCACCTTAGTGTAAAGGGGTGACAGTGGGGTGTCCTCCACTCGGCTGGGAGAAAGGCAATATTCAGGCTTTGGTTGAATACAGCGCCTTCTGGTGCTTCAAGGTCATGCCTGGGGACATGTAGGATGCATCCTGTGATGGACTCAGCTCCCAAGGTGGTTGTATACCATGACTTTGAGATGGCAGTGATAACATGTTCCCTACATATAAGGAAAGGTGGAAGGTACTGGGCTTGTCCTGATGTATTGATGGGGGGACAGGGGGCTGAAGCTTACACTGACTCTGTCAGGCATCAAGTATGCTATACCTACAGCGCATTTATATCTGATGTCCTTGACCACCACTACTGAGCAGATCTGAGTGCTTCCTTTGATGTTGCAGACATATGTGAAGAAGTCGATATGATTGTCTGTAGTGGATGTCACCAATGTGGGCTCGGGGTTTGCTTTGCAGAATTCCAGTAGTTCTCTTATTTGCTTGTTTAGGTTAAGGATACATTGCTTCAAATTGGGCACCTGCTCCTTCTTTGTCTCGGACAGCAGTATGCCATCCCTGTTAAAGACACTATTTCTTGCAGATGTCCATCAGACAGGTTTACGTATCCTTGTAGAGGATGATGTAGTCCTGTTGGGTATACCTGACTCCATGCATTTATACAAATGCATGTAGTGGATATTGCTGCCAGTTCCTACAGAGGGGTGGGGGCTGCAAATCTGTTTATACCATCCCTCAGGAGGCTGTATTAAACTTTGGAGTTGTTTGTATGTCTGACCCTTGCTAGATGGGTATTGTGGGAGATGGTGACTGCAAACGTGACCGCTTAATGGTTGGTTTGACCATGGAGGGTGATACAGTAGAGATGTTGCTGTGGTTACGCATTTTGTTTAATATCAACTCCAACAGACCTTCACCTCATGTGAGGGTAGCACCTAGCTGCTTCAAGGTGTTTGCATTATCACTGTTGATGGATCTCTCATGGTATATTCAATAATGTATGTTTGGGTAGTTAAAGTCACCCAGGAGAATTGTCTTGGCAATGGTTAACTGCCCCTGCAGTGTCCCTTGTGCATCTTACTGTTTGAACAGCCTGGAGGTGTGTATGTCTTTCATATATAGTGAACCCCCCATCCCATGGCTTTACTGCCCATACCTTGGGGTCTGACTGTATGATAGGATGGTTGACCATGTAAGGCTGGGGTGCTCTCTGCAGCTTTGAACCATGTGTCTGTGACTGTACAGATGTCAGCATTTCCCAGGGTTAAGACTGCTTGCACTGAGTGCAGATTAATGTTTAGACTCCTACCATTTAGCAGCATGGTCTTCAGTTTGTGATGTGCTAACAGCTGTATGTTGGTAGTGTTAACCTCACCACTTTTCCTAATAAAGGCACTATGAGGGGTGGAAGAATCATTGCAAGATGCCTGAAGGCCAGTTGAGACAGATGAAGGCCATCTCTGGCAAAGCATCGTGGTCTGTTGATCATATCATCCCAGGCTGTCAGGTACTGGATCCCCTGGAATGGCACCAGAAACCAAGTCAATTGTTAAGGTCAATCATTTCCTGATTGTATTGCAGTATCATTCTGGGTGACAGGGGAATGCTGCATAAGGCTAGAGACATACCCACCTGGGACATATAATCAGCATGCTCAATCATGTCTCACTGCATATAATCTAGGAAGGTATGTCTCAGGTCACCAACATGGACTGTGACAGACTCATAACAGTACCTGTTGTTGAGAGACAGCAGTGTGTATGTGATATGGCAGATTTTGGCACCTGACAGACAAGTAACTGACCTTCCCCATATACAGCCTGGTTAGAGGCACATCTGCGTGTCTCACAAAGGAGTCTCCTATGACTAATATGTTTGATTTATGGTGACACCTTTGTGGCTGTGGGACACAGGTGTGTGGCTATGCATGGTATGTGCTGTGGAGGGCTGTGGAGTTCACATGTGTCTTTGCCTCGGAGGTCTCCTTTGTTTGTGGATGTGGATGTTGAGGACTTCTGCATATGTGGGTGTGTGTTGTGTAGGTGTGGATGATGTGTGAGGTGTACTGATTGTGTTGACAACCTGTTTAGTGCCAGATGTGTGGTCCTGAGAGGTCTATATTAGAACATCGAAGTTTCAAAACTTCGAATGTTCTAATATCAAACCCTATTCAGCGAAAGCTGAAAACATCGAACATACAGAACAGCAAATGTTTTTCCTAGGGAAAAAATTTGCTGTTCCAAAACACATACACACAACACAAGCACACCAAACAAACAGCAATCCACACACATACACCTAATATCTTACACCTAACCCTACACTAAACTATATACATACCACTAACTATCCACTTACCTTAACCCAAACCCTAACTCTAAGGTCCGTCACTATCGCACACCTCACCCGTGCCCTAACCCTAACTCACCTACCCCACCCTAACCCTCACGTCCACACAATTGCACACTTACCTGACCCATGCCCTAACCCTAACTCACCTAACCAGCCCTAACCCTCACGTCCACACAGTCGCACACATACCTAACCTGCGCCCTAACCCTAACTCACCTAACCCGCCCTAACCCTCATGTCCACACAATCGCACGCGTACCTAACCTGCACCCAAACCCTAACTAACCTAACCCACACTCAGTTGCACACTTACCTGAACCCGACCTGTAACTTTCCACCACAGCGCTGAAAATACCAAAGCAACAGAAACGGACAACTGAATTTTGGTTTTCTGTTTTTTCTCTGAATAGGGTTCGATATTAGAACATTCAAAGTTTTGAAACATTGATGTTCTAATATAAACCCATCCTGTGAGAGAGAGAGAGCATGGACTGTAGGTTCCTAATGTCATTGCATCTCTCACTAATTGTATTCCTTGGTGGTGTTTGTAGATGGCTGTCCGTGTACATGAGGCAGTTGCTACACTGTGCCAGGATGCCCATATCAACCAGACTGGCAGGGGAAACTGTAAAACATTGTCCAGCCATATTTTCCATAATCTGAGGGAGGAAGGCCAGGGAGACCTAAGGGGTAGCCCTATAGCGCAGGTGCTTAAAACAAAAGTAAGAGGCTGACACTACTGCATACACTGTAGACAGGCTGTAAACAAACAGTAATAGGTGGAACCAAAAAGATGCAGTTCAACACCTTAGAGAACATGCAGCAAGTAGCAGGAAACAGCAAGATCAGGAGGAGAAACACATGATGTATTGCCACTATGTCACTGATAGCCACATACATACTGTGGTGATAGATGGCAGGGTATGATGTGAGAGTTAACGGAGGATAGTGCTGTCAAATGTGGATGTGCAGGATGTGCACATAATGGAGAGCAGTGTATGTGGTCCTGTGATGTGTTCCCCTCTTTTTGTCTTTCAGAAGTGATGTACAGATGTAGGAACCCACCATTTTCAGCAGTGGAGAATGATGCCATACTTAACAGATGAAGACTCCATCACCAGATCCCACTGTCAAGGAGTCACCATAATCAGCAACAATGCACTACACTGTGGGCAGACCTTGTAGCTTCAGTAAATCACATTGGGCTACAGGAAAGGAGCTATGAGGAGTCCGACACCGGACCGCTGATATGATAAATAATGCATGGCAAAGGGCCGCAGCTGTGAACAGGGACCAGGCTGGCACTGGTGGAGGGCCTGCAACACAACAACCACTCTTGGTCACAGAGGAGTTCCTGGCAAACCTGAGTTCAGCCACCAGCTCATAAAGATCCATCATCCCATATGTCATGGAGGTGGGTGGCACAGCTTCCACAGTGGAGGAGCATCCAGGTAAGCCTCCTGTGGTCATCACTTTAATACTGTAGCAGTCATACTGCAGCCTCTGCATACTTGTACATGGATGTCAGGTCAATCTGCATTGGGGGGGGTTGTAATGCACACGTGTGCACACATAGTGTGAATGTCAGCAATGTGGGCAGTATCACAGTTCATACTGTATATGTTGATATATGCACATATTATCCTGTACCAATGCCACATTTCTGTCTGCTGACGATACCTCTCCCCACAATTCCATAGGTACCTCTGGTGTGGCCAGAGTCCATCACCCTGTAGCTGGTGAGTGTGAAACTGTTTAGTTATGGCTCAACTCTACCCTAGGCATGTTAAAGGCTGCCAGTTTTCCATGGACAAAACTGTTAAGCTTAGCCATATTGCAATACTTGCATACTCAGTTGTGGAGGGGTTCACTGCAGTGCATTACACTGGTAATCACAGTAGCATATTTGGAGGAGCTGTAATATATTTGCACATATTTTTGTGAATGTCTAGGCAGTCTGGGGGGGCATTAGTTTGGTGGAAATGGGTAAATTGTGTTTTAGGTGAAGGTCAATCACATTCATTGACATGTCGCTTATCTCACAGATGTATAGTACTGGCAACATTAACTGGACATAGCTGCACTGCATGTCGTTAAGGGGCTGTCTTGTCTGTGTCTGTTGTGGTCTGCTCTTGTGTTGTGCATGGGATCAGTAATAAGGTGTGGTATGTATACTGCATCTGTGGTACCTCACCAGTGTGTGTGTGTGTGTGTGTGTGTGTGTGTGTGTGTGTGTGTGTGTGTGTGTGTGTGTGTGTGTGTGTGTGTGTGTGTGTATGTGCGTGTGTGCGTGTGTGCGTGTGTGTGTGTGTGTGTGTGTGTGTGTGTGTGTGTGTGTGCGCATGTGAGGATCAGCAGACATAATAGTACAGGAATTAATGTAGTCATGCTGTCTTCCTCCTCGCAGGTGATCATGGGGATTGGAGTGTGTCTCCCTCACAATCTGATGTCAGTGTCTCATTGGACTCTGATGATGATGGTGGCCATAGTGAGGCACAGGTGGGGTTGTTGGGGGCTGAATCTGTCCCATGGGTTGACATCCCACTTCCTCCCCAATGTCCCTGCACACAGTCAATATGCCCACGCATACCCAGTCCCCTGTGGCCACAGAAAATGGACAGTTAGAGAGTGGTGGCATTAAACAGCAGAGTTTGGTGACTATGGAATCTGTGACTGTATACACTGGCATTAGCCAGAGAACTGGTGCAATTCCATACAGGTAGAGTGACAGGGGTGCTTGAAGAAGGACTGCTGCCCATCCACCACCTGGAAGAGGTGTCACATCACATGTCACCTGATGCATATTTCAGTCCATCATGGAGGAACAGGGATGTTCTGAACACAACATCAGATAGATGTTCAGGATCATGGATGCATCAGTCCATGGCATCCATGACTCCATCCATGGCATTGGTGATGCCTTACATCATTTTGCAGATGTAGTGGACAGATGGCGGTGTGAGACATTGTCACTCCTTTACTATGCAATGTCTTTGCTTGAAAATGTGGTGGGAGTAGGGCATCGGACATGTGGATGTAGGTCAGCAACAACGTCAGCTGAGAGCCCATGTGGCCATGCACAGTCACACTCCTGTAGTGGCAGTACCACCAGCACTACCAAAGGGAGGGTGCTGTCCACACCACAACATGGCAGGCCATGGACATGTGGTCCTGGTGATCCTGTAAGGGACATGGACCCAGAAGACACCAGTCACCATCAGTAAGTAGTGCCGCATCTGACCCTGGGCATGGTGGTGCCAGTGCCATTCCTGGCAAAGCCAGTTCCCGTGTTCATGGCTGGATATGGTGAACTGTACATTCTTCCAGGCACAGTCCACAACTGTCCAACATACCCTCGTGTAGGGCTAGCGCATGGCTTGACTGTGTATGCACACACATGCTCACACATCACTGTCACATGCAGGTCACCACCAGACACACACAGCTCCTCTCCATGACCCTGATGACAAGCATGCCTCTAGACAGCCACACATGATGTCAACTGTGTGGCACAGCCTAGGCCTTTGGCAACTCCACACCACACCCTGTGCATGTCATGATACCTGTGCCACATCCCTGTCATCCATACCATCGATGCAGGGACATGCAAATATGTGTCTGATGCACAGGGTGACTATAGTACAGTTAATGACCATTTGTAGTGCAGTAGTGTTATGCCCTGTAAGGTGCTGTCTGCTGGCATGTGTCATGAGTACACATCAAAGTGTATGTACCTTTGTTCCATTGTGATGCATTGGTGTTAGTATTGCTAACTGTCTGTTGTCTGCCAGACCTTTCTCTGTTTCTGTTCCAGGTGTCTGTGTGTCTATGCCATGGGGTCCTGGTGCCAATACAGTGACTCAGGGTGACATGGTGGCAACACAGAAATGTGACTTCACCAAGATATGGCTGTTTACATGCCTGGTTACCTAGGAGGATATGTGCAGAACAATGTGTCAGGGACAATGGGGCAGACAGTGGAATAATGCATGCATACCCCTTGACACAGCATGCTACTCTTGATACATGTCACCTGCGAGGTCAGTAGGATCATAGGTTTATAGGATCATAGAAGGTTACTAAAGTAATGGCTCTGGGTTCCTCACAAGCCTAGCTATTAGTTTATCCCCAACATAATCATCAATCAGCACCTGTTGCCATTGTCATTGAGGGACACAGGTGGACTCCTGGGACAAATTTGTGGTTTCCCATACACTCATCATGGTTGCGCTTGAAGAGGGTTGCATGGCACTCTGACATGTATGAGAAGTACATTGTTGAGACACGGCAGCCCCTGGGTGACAACCCTGTCTCTCCAGCAGGTTGTGTTGATGTCACACATCAGATTCAGGCCTGTATTGCTGATAATGCGCTAGGAGTTAGACTCACATATATGGGGCATCTGTTGCAGGGTAGGGTCTAACATTGCCTTGTAGGCATGACACAGCCCAACTCTGGGCAACCTGTCTGATACCAAGTGAAGCAGTACTGATTCGAGCCTGTCTGCAAGGGACAGGGACTGGAGGCCATGGATTACATTTGTGGGTATTACCATGGCTTTTCCAGTTGGTGCAGATGTCTGGATAGGTACATACCAAACGAGGCATTGTATTAAATTATTGGTCTACTGACTGAGGACTATACAGAGATAATGACCACTTTTTTATGGATGTAATCCCTTTACCTATGAGGTGAACCAAGTACAAGACTTTTCTGACCACTGCCACTACATGATGGTTGAATGCGACATTGTTATCAACTTGAATACCCAGGTCTCTCAACAAAGGTTCTGTATTTAGGGGGTTGCCATTGATGTGGCAAAAAGTGAGGCCATGTCCCTGCTGAATGGTATGATGGTACAGGTTTTGGTGTTTATCTTGAGGCCAGGACCTTGGCACCAGTCTGTTACATGTTGTAAAACCCTGTTGCAATGTGTTAACATTTGGTGGGTCAATGACAGGCAGCACACAACTTACAGTCACCACAGCCTTGGTCAGTACCTACAAATGTGGGTGGTGACAGCATTCATGCCTAGATACATGTGGGTTATAAAGAGGTAGCAGCTACTCACAGGGCCTCAACATGTATACATATTGCACACACATAGGTAAAGGCTACCTTATCAAATGCCCGATGTGGGACACTTCTTGTAGCATTCATGAGAGTTGGCAGGACAAACCATACCCACAGGAAGTGCAAAGGACAGGACTTCTCTTTTTTGCCAGCATGACAGCTTATTTTTGTAGCATTTGCCTAAATTATGCTATTTCTTATAACATTAAGGTGTTTCTGATGTAAAATGACTGCTTTATGCAACTGTTAGACAAATATAGGAAATGTTTGTTGTTCTACACACTTGGGACATATGCATTGTTTTAATTGTTTTCACAGAATACACCTGGACAAACAGGGACTGTAACCTGCACAGTGGGACATGTGGTGACCTTAACACAGCCACAGTGCTGCAAGGGGATTGATGCACGCACTCGAGACTCTCCTCAGTATGGAGAAAATCGATGTCTGTGCAGTAACAGAAACCTGGTTCAAGGCTCCTGAGAGCACCCCAGCACTACCAGGTTATAACTCATACCATGTGTTTTGGCCCCAAAACTCAGACCGAAGCACAAAAGGAGGGGGAGTATCTATATTCATCAAAGATACCTACACCTCCAGGTTAGTGGCACAGCACGAAGCATCAGAAACTATCCATGTGCAACTAACAGCGGGCCAAACTGCCTTTCAGTTTGTAGCCAGCTACAGAACACCCTCCCTATTACAGGAACCCCACTTGGAATTCCTGAGAACACTGGGGAATATGAAGGTCTCTCCAAACACTATGTTATTGGGTGACTTCAACTACCCAAACATTGACTGGGAAAACTACTCAAGCCCAAACACCCTCGCCCAATGGTTTCTTGAATTTATAAACTCTAATGCAATGGAACAACTAGTCACCACTCCCACAAGAGGGAACAACATATTGGACCTGGTCATCACCAACATGGGGACTCTATGTTCCACACCAGAGGTAAACCCCTCATTGGTAAGATCAGACCATAAACAAATTTCCCTGGACATCCATATCCCGTCCCCACCCCCAGCCAAGGAAATCACTGTAAAGCATTTCTCAAAAGCCAACTTTGCACTTCTCAAGACTGAGGTGGAATCCTTCAAAGCCCCTGGGCCAGAGGATAATACAGCCCACTCCACAGAATCCTTTACAAATGCATTCTATGAACACCTGCAGGAATGCATGGATCATGCTATCCCAAATAAAACCAAAACTCACTCCTCCAAAAACAGGAGAATGGTCTGGTAGACCCCGGCCATAAATAAGCTATACAACAGAAGGAGGAAGCTACTACATGACAGAGCAAAATCCTAAAAAGAGAAGGCATCTCTGATCAGTATTAGCAAGAAACTTCGATCCCTTATAAAATCATCAAAGGCCAGTTTCGAAAGAAAAATTGCCCTAGACACTAAAGATAATCACAAGGCCTTCTTTAGTTATGTCAGGAACATGGGTGGAAACTCCCAGATATGCTCTGAATTGTTGCATAACAGTACAAAATATACCGAACCTACAGACATAGCCAACATCCTGGCAGACAGATTCAGCGCAAACTTCTCCCCCCTTCCCCCCCAAAGGTGCAAATGCCTATCCCAACTGCATGTAACCTCCTGACA